>NC_090731.1:19135592-19160592 GCF_036898095.1 Palaemon carinicauda | reverse complement strand
TCTGGCGACCCCCCCTGACCCTCCGATATAATTGAGCTAACGATTGTTTGCTGAGGAAATATTTCTGTGACATTCATTGTGAAATTTGTAATTTTCTAAGAATTAAGTTGTGGCCAGACAGCAAGGAACACTAAGTTCACGTGCGTCTTTTCTATATCAATTTTGTGCCCAAATAGAAACAGAAACGAGGTAATGAAAATCATAATGAGAGGATGAGGGGGATAATCATCAATTTGGTACTATACTGCTAAGGCCATCTATTGGCCATGAAAACAAACAAAGTACATAGCTCTTTAATCCTTGCATTCTGGAACCTTCCATGACGTCATTTTCGTTCAAAAATAGCCAAAAATAGCCTACTAAATTGGAAGTGAATATAATGTATACCTGCTACACATAAATCTACATAATTATTAATCTATATCACTTTTCCAATATGATAGAATCATTCACATAAATGGAACAAGGTACGTGTGGTACCATCTTTTGAAATGAAGTAGAAACACTCGAATTCTATTCAAATTTCATGGCAATTTCTTTTATTAATGCATAAAAAATCATGATTTCGATAATACTGTTTTTATTCTGATTTTTAGGCATTAAGATATGATAATTATATATAAAACTTAGATATTTATAACAAAGATACATAGAGCAGATCCTAGTATTTAAAAGTAAAGAGTTGGAACTCAACCATAGAACAAAAAAACACAAATTTATCCAAAATATATTCATGACCGCAGCAAATACGTTGCTAGCTAATTATATTCATAAGTATAGATATCAATCTTTTATAATGTGTGCCTTGTTACATATAGGGGCGTAAGAGTGTTTTTTTTTTTTTTTTTTTTTTTTTTTTTTTTTTTTTGTTGGGGGGGTGCCTAGTGTTTGAAAAGGCACTAACAGTGGGATGTCTTGGGGACCTCCACCAGAATTTATTTTTACGAGGAGGCAATTTTATCACCTTTGGCAGCAGATTGTAGCAAAATGAAAAAAACAACAACAAAATAATCCTTTTTTGATGATTTTTACGTGAGCAATTATAATTTGTACACACTGACTATATGAAATACCGGTAGGCCTACTTGCTGTATTTACCAAAAACACGCTAACGGTGTTGATTCTCATTCCAAATATTGATGAAGTTAGGGCTATCAGGTTTCTAAGCCTACTATGTTTTTACTTAAAATTTATTATATCTAGTATTTGTTTTTTTAGTTCCAGTTTTATCTTTATATTTTAACTGCTTTTATATTCTTAATTTTGTCTAATTTATAATTTACGTATGACAATTATCTGATGTTTTGATTGAAAATAATGTTATTTGCCTTTGGTTTTAAGCTATGGTTATAAGGTATATAGATGAAAACCTCATAGTGGTATATATATATATATATATATATATATATATATATATATATATATATATATATATATATATATATATATATATATATATATATATATATATTAGTACGAACTCATGAATGGCTCATGAATGGCGAGGCAAGAGACAGTAACATTGCCCTATCAAGCAGGACAATGCCCTAGAGACTGACCATAGATACATATGATCTGCGCCCAAGCCCCCTCTCAAGGCAAGCTAGGACCAAGTAGGGCCAGGCAATGGCTGCTGATGACTCAGCAGATAGACCTATAGGCTCCCCCAAAACCCCCTCCTTAGATTACAAGGATAGAGAAGCTGCAGCGACCAAAAAAACTATCGAGTTTGAGCGGGATTCGAACCCTAGTTTGGCGTTCACCAGTTAGAGACGTTACCACATCGGCTACCACAACCCTATAACTATTAGTAATTCGTTTTTTTTCTTTAATGAATAATGTTGAATAGTTATATCTATAACAGGCTTTCAATAATCTATAGCAACGCTGATGTTACTTGACCTCCTTCCCTTAAGAGCCATAGAATCAGACTATATTTCTCTTTTGGCAGGTCTATTCAGTGGAGGTATCTAGACACGAATGCGTCCCTTCATCTTTCTTCATGGTACATCTATCGACGAACTATCTATCGATTAGTATAATGTAGCTCTCTCTCTCTCTCTCTCTCTCTCTCTCTCTATCTCTCTCTCTCTCTCTCCCTCTCTCCTTCATCATCTTCTTCACTTTCTTGTCCTTCTCCTTCTCTCTCCTTTAAGGTATATCTATTGACGATCTATCTATTAATTAGTATACTGTGGTTCTCTCTCTCTCTCTCTCTCTCTCTCTCTCTCTCTCTCTCTCTCTCTCTCTCTCTCTCCTTCATCTTCTTTTTTTTCACTTTCTTCTCCTTCTCCTTCTCTCTCCTTTAAGGTATATCTATTGACGATTTATCTATTAATTAGTATACTGTGGTTCTCTCTCTCTCTCTCTCTCTCTCTCTCTCTCTCTCTCTCTCTCTCTCTCTCCTTCATCTTCTTCTTCTTCTTCTCCTTCTCCTTCTCTCTCCTTTAAGGTATATCTATTGACGATCTATCTATTAATTAGTATACTGTGGTTCTCTCTCTCTCTCTCTCTCTCTCTCTCTCTCTCTCTCTCTCTCTCTCTCTCTCTCTCTCTCTCCTTTATCTTCTTCTTCTTCTTCACTTTCTTCTCCTTCTCCTTCTCTCTCCTTTAAGGTACATCTATTGACGATTCATCTATTAATTAGTATACAGTAGTGCTCTCTCTCTCTCTCTCTCTCTCTCTCTCTCTCTCTCTCTCTCTCTCTCTCTCTCTCTCTCTCTCTCTTTCGGTCAAGCATCTTGCCTGCATATTTCGAAAGGTTTCAATAACCTTTCTAGAACTGGAATTGATTTAAATTAACAAACTTTAGAAAAGTAAAAAATATATATGTATATATTCCTTTACATACTGTATATATGAATATATGTATATTATATACATGTGTGTATATACATAAATATGCATATGTATATACATCACTTATACATAACTTATATACATGCATATATACATACACACACACATATATATATATATATATATATATATATATATATATATATATATATATATATATATATATATGTGTGTGTGTGTGTGTGTGTGTGTGTGTGTATGTGTGATTTTATATCAATAATGAAGATCTAGTGAGCCAAAGTCCTCAAAACTAAGGCAATTTAGGTCATCAGTGGCGTAAAAAGCTATCTTGATAAATCGTTAGCAAGTCAATAAAAGTACACAAAGGAAAAGAAAGCCGGGGAACACCCATTGCCATAAACGAGCTCCCATTCACGTCTAGATCCTTCTTGAGAAAATCCATCCCAAAGGAAAAATGGTCCCATTCTGACGTTATCTTATAAATCCACTGTGCTTAAATATTCATCAACACCTGAGGAGTTTTCTTAACCAGTTGTGTCCGCCATCGGTTGGTTAATAAATAACTAGACTTGTTCAAAAATTTGCTGCAAATACGAAACGGTAAGAATTCTGTACTAAATTTTACCTGGCATTTGCCGTTTTAGAAACATATATTGACCTTAAGAAGTGATATTACGGTTATCAACCGTAAAAGATAATGACAAAGTAGGGTAGAAATTACGGTCGTCTCTATTACTGAAATATGGCTAAGAAATGTTTATTTTTTACGGAGAATTTCCAATGAAAATTACAGTTTTTCAAGGGTATAATTTTGAATTACTTTTTAAGCAAATCTGTCATCTAATACATGCTATTTATCTCAATACGATAATGATTTAAATACTAAAGTTAATGTATCACCATTGATTACTTAAAAAAAAGATAAGAGTATACATATAACCTTTATCCACCTATAATAGTACTGCACTTTGGCTTTCCTACATATTTTGACTCAATATAATAACAGTTTATGCATTTTTCTATTTAATCCTCATAATTTCTCATACATTTAGCAACTTCCTCAAAACCGCGTAAACTCTAATTGCAATACTTTCTCTTTTGCCAACCCATTTTCTCCATGAACTTTTACTTAATGACCTGACTTATAATCAACTTTCCCTGCAGTTTACCTTTGTCACACTATTCCCTGTTATAATCACTTTTAAGAAATAATCATAAATCTTTTCATTTCATAGTCTTTTATTATCGCTAATATGATATAATGTTTATCGTTTTTCTTTTTTAAGTGTTCATTGTAATTTCACAGATTTTATGTCATATATATAGTCACTAGAGATTAAGGGCGAAATAAGCTCCACCCCCTGATTACGTCATAGCCAATTATGCTGTCTCCTGCTGATGACGTCATAGCTAATCATGTTGTCTCCAGCGTTAACAGCGGTCACAACACATCCCCTTTAAGCGATTATGAGTTAATATAGTTTGAAATATGTAAGGAAAAGTATTGTGACCGCGCTAACGTGATTGGTTATGACGTCTTCCGGGGGTGGAGCTTATTTTGCCTGGAATCTTTGCATTGATTGTCATCAATTTAAATGCTTTTTTATGTATCTTTAATGTGCTTATCTTTGTTAGATCCATTAGTATAAGATGAATGGGGGCGGATTCGGATCAGAGAAGATTATATATATATATATATATATATATATATATATATATATATATATATATATATATATATATATATATATATATAAATTTATATATATATATATATATATGTATATATATATATATATATATATATATATATATATAAAAGCCACAGACATAGTGAGGGGTAGATGTAGATGGTTAGGCTAAGATCTTCTCACTCCCCAAGAGAGATTAGTTCACCAAACTTTTAACTGGGTTCCATAAAGCACTAGAAAAGTTAGAAGACCCAGGCCTACATGACTCAGGACTATGAAGTGTAACGTAGGAGATGATGAATGGAGAAGTATTGATTTAAAAGCTCAAGATAGAGACAACTAAGAGGTGATATTACCTCATTGAAGACATCCAAGACACTTAAGGCACTGGATAAAAGCAAACTTTAAGAAAAATCTGTAATATCGCAAATCTTTCAGTGCAGAATTCTGACATTACATTTTAGTGCTTATACAAGTTTAAATTTCCATTTCCTAACTCTTATAATTCATCCACCACACTTAACTATCCTGCATAATTTCTGGTGACTCACTAATGCTCCTCCATGTCGTTATGACTTTTGGTGTAATATAGATTAGCCTGAGCCATATCTGTTTAATAATTACAAATTCTGTTATATTCCTAGAAAATATATTATCTGGAGACACTTAATATCGAAGTAATTTGCGTAATTAAGTAGTAAAGAGTCTTCAATTTTTAATACGAAAAATATAGCTCTGATAGCCATTGATTTTTCATAACACAAAAATATCATTTCTAGGAATTTCTAAGATTTTCGAATTGACAAAAACCAGATTTTAATTTTGAGGGCGAAAAATAAAGCTTTGATAGCCATTAATTCTTTTCACTAATACAAAAATATCAGCGGACTAATAATTTCCAACGTTGATTTTCAAGATTTTCGAAGCAAAATGTTTTCAGTTTTCAATACAAAAATATAGCCCTGATAGCCATTAATTTTTTATAAGAAAAATATTAGATGTTTACGAATTTCCACCGTTGATTTCTAAAATCTTCAAAGCAAAAACAGATTTCAATTTTGAATACGAAAAATAAAGACCTAATAGCTATAAATTCTTTTATATCAACACAAATAAATCAGATATCTAGGAATTCATTCCGTTGATTTCTAAAATTTTCAAATTCACAAAAATGAAAACCTTAAGCTAAGCTATACTACTCTAAAAGAAATGACGAACACGAGGACAATTTCTACTCAAGAAAAACGAATATTCGGCAGACTTTCCACTCGGTATTTTGGGAGTCTGATAAAAGGAACCAGAAGAAGATCAATACAAGTCAAACACTTCACCTCTGGCAGATTGAAACTTTTCTTCTGATCCTTCTCCGGTGGTGATTTTAATGCAGTTTCTCATTGTTATTGGTTTCTTTTGATGTTACTTTCTCTGTCTTCTAGTTTTTTTCTTGTTTATAAATATATATATTTGTATATATATATATATATATATATATATATATATATATATATATATATATATATATATATATATATATATGTATGTATATATATATATATATATATATATATATATATATATATATATATATATATATATATATATATATATATATATATTTATATATATATATATATATATATATATATATATGTATATGTATATATATATATATATATATATATATGTGTGTGTGTGTGTGTGTGTGTATATTTATATATATAAATGTTTGTATATGTATATATATATATATAAATATATATATATATACATATATATATATATATATACATATATATATATATATATATATATATATATATATTCATAATAATTTCCTCCTACGCCTATTAACGCAAAGGGCCTCGGTTAGATTTCGCCTGTCGTCTCTATTTTGAGCCTTTATTTCAATACATCTCCATTCATCATCTCCTACTTTGAGCTTCATAGTCCTCAGCCATATAGGCCTGGGTCTCCTAACTCTGCTGGTGCCTTGTGGAGCCCAGTTGAAAGTTTGGCCCATTAATAAAAATAAATGGTAATGATAGGTTAGCCTAATATACTGTATAGTCTACGAATACTGTAGTTTTGTAGTAGATAATAGATTAAAGGCTAAAATGACCATCATTATTTCGATGATAATGATAATAATAATAATAATAATGACAATAATAATATTGATAATGACAATGACAATGACAATGACAATAACAATAACGATAACAATAAGAGAAATAAAACGATAGGAAATAATGTCATGTGCAAAGGGAAATGGATTCATGTTCCTTCTGCAACGTTTGCATCATTTATGAAGGCTTTTAGAAGAGAATATAATCCACCAGTTTATTTCTACTAAAATGTTTGTGATTTTTTTTTTATGAAATATACTGTTTGTCATTTAGGTTTGTATTATATATGCTACCAATAAATCACCTTCCCCATGATGTTAGCAGATACTATTGTAGTGCACTAACCTGGAAAATAATTTGCGAAAACTGAAAAGATATATTGGTTGAATGTTGGACACTAATATGAATAGTCATCCTATTCAGATGCTTCAATAACCTTACTGTTATTATTATTATTATTACTACTATTATTATTATTATTATTATCAATAACCTTACAGTTATTATTATTATTATTATTATTATTATTATTATTATTATTATTATTATTATTATTATTATTATTATCATTATTATTATTATTATTATCAATAACCTTACAGTTATTATTATTTTTATTAATATTATTATTATTATTATTATTATTATTATTATTATTATTATTATTACAATCTAAACTATAACCCTAGTTGGAAAAGCAGGATGCTATAAGTACAATGGTTCCAGCAGGGAAAAGTAGCCCAGTGAGGAAAGGGCATAGGGAAATAAATAAACTACTAGAGAATGAACACTCAAAAAAAATTTTTTTAAGAACAATAACAATAAATGAGTTATTTCATATATAAACTATAAAAACTTAAAAAACAAAAAACAAGAATAAGAGAAAACATAAAGCAGCATGCCCAAGTGTAACCACAAGCAAGAGAACTCTAATCCAAGACAGTGGAAGGCCATAGCACAGAGGCTGTGGCACTACCTAAGGCTAGAGAATAATGGTTTGATTTTGTAGTGTACTTCTCCTAGAAGAACTGCTTGCCATGGACAAAAAATCTCTTCTACCCTTCATAAAAGGAAAGTAGCCACTGAACAATCACAGATCAGTAGTCAACCCCTTGAGCGAAGAAGAATTGTTTGGTAATTACAGTGTTGTCAGGTGTATGAGGACAGAGAAAATTCTGTGACGAATATGACAAACTATTCAGTGTATGTGTAGGCAAAGGGAAAATGAACCGTAACCAGAGAGAGGGATCCAATGTAGGACTGTCTGGCCAGTCATAGGACCCCATAACTCTTTAGCGATAATATCTCAACAGGTAACTGGTGCTCTGGCCAACCTACTTTACAAGAAAATAAATATTCTAGAACTAATCAAGTAATTAAAAAGAAGTGGAAATGGTATTCGAAGCTGAAATACACTTTAGCTAAAAGTCATAATTCAAAAAAAGTCAGTCATTGAAGGGTTGAAAAATTAGATTAGGTGTAACGAACGGAGCTTATAAAATTCTTAATCTATTCGCTGCTCGTTACTCAATTAGAGCTGGAGCATCGAAGCATAACACACTCAGGGAGAGCAAACTTTTCCATCATTCATGTGGATGACCTTTCTATCCGGAGCTATGTATAATGAGACAATATACTGTATATTAAATTTCAATTTAAATAATATTTCCTTAAGGTACTATTTTAAGAGAGTTGGAAGACCCAGGCCTACATGGCTGAGGACTATGAAGCGTGAAGTAGGAGATGAAGAAAGGAGAAGTATTGAATTAAATGCTCAAGATAGAGACGACTGGCAAAATCTAATCGAACCCCTTTGAACCAATAGGCGGGAGAGGAGATGATGATGATTATTATGAAAAAAAAGTTAAAATATTCACAGAAACATATCATAATATACTTTCTTCTAGAGAAGCTAACAGTTATTTATATTATGGATTATGCATCTATATTAATGATGACTAACGTTGTATCTCCTAACGGTGAGACATAAAATTGGGCAAATTAGTATTTCTTTTAAAGGTTTAAAGGCCACTCATGAATGGCAGAGGCAAAAGACAGTAACATTGCCCTATCAAGCAGGAAAATGCCCTAGAGAAGGACCATATTACATATGATCAGCGACCAAGTCCCCCCTTTCCACCCAAGCTAGGATCAAGGATGGCCAGGCAATGGCTGCCGATGACTCAGCAAATAGACCTATAGGCTCCCCAAACCCCCGACCCTTAGGTTACATGGACGGTGAGGTTGCAGCGACCAAGGTAACTAAAGAGTTTGAGCGGAACTCGAACCCCAATCTGGTAATCGCCAGGCATGGACGCTACCACCTGGCCACCACAACCCTTTACGTAAATTATCCCTTTTACCTAAATTGAGAAAATAATGTTAGGCTTAACGGTCATCCTTGTCATTAAGGATTAACATATGAGGTCTTAGTTTAGTGTCTTCCTTTTTACTTGCTGTTATCTTTATCTCCTTCAACGATGTTGGAGAGGACTTTATGTTTTCGACTGATGCTTGACCGTTTGTCTGTTTGTATGTTTGTTTGTTTGTTTGTGAACAACTTCCTGGCCACAATATTATTCATTAAGTAGTGAAACTTTCTGGGATTGATTATTATGTTAAGACATGGAGGTAATTTGATTTTGAAAGCCCTAGGTCAAAGGTCAAGGTCGAGTAAAAAGGTGACTGAATTAACCTTAACCTCGAGTTATAAGCTGCTGTGGTGGAGGTATGCTCTCCACTGAGTGTCCCCTCTAGTTTTCTCTCTCTCTTTTTTTTTCAATTTTATTACTCATTTAATTACCTTTTTTTTGTTTAAAGACTTCATAGCATCATTTCAATAACTATTTTTACTTGTAGTTTCCAATTCAGGTGTGTAATTACGTAAATGGATATCAATATAAAAATATTAGTCTCATGAATTTTAAATTCCACCTACCGAACCAAATGTTAAAGATATTCTTCCTCATCATGTGGGCAATTTGCTTAATTTAAAAAGCAATTTAGTTAATTAGCATTTCTATGAAGATAAGTTTTAATTAAGCAAGACCCATTTCATACTATTTTAACTAAATTTAGAGAGTTTTTTTCTTGATCTATTGCATTTCTTGTCAATTAACAAGAATGTAAGCGCTGTTGTTCATAGAGGAATTGTTTTTGCTTTACTGCTATCTATAATATATATGATTCATATCTAATTAGACTTTAGAAATATGGCCTGTACCTATGCAGATGATGATACTCTATTGATACCTATGAAATCAACAGAGATTATATACTTGTCACTTCAACACTGATATAGCTTAGTTTAGTACAAGTTGGGTAGGGTGGAGAATGAAGTTGAGTCTTAACTAACTCAAATAATGATTATTTACAAATGTAGGTCACTGAAATTTGTATATGAAGATTTTTTCATTGACAGTATTTTTCTCTAGATAGATTTTTTTCTATTATAGTCTCATCCTATATAGAAAATTTAATGTCCAGCTACAAATCAAGGCTGTATATATATATATATAATATATATATATATATATATATATATATATATATATATATATATATATATACATAATATATATATTTTGTTGTATATATATATATATATATATATATATATATATATATATATACATATTTTATATATATATATATATATATATATATATATGTGTGTGTGTGTGTATCATATATATATATGTATATATATATATATATATATATATTATATATATATACATATATATATGCATATATATATATATATATATATATATATATATATATATATATATATCATTTATCTTTTAACATTTTTAACATTATTTTTCATTCGTTCAAGTTTTCAATCATGTTTCTCCATTCGGTTTTCAGCCGCTACCTAGAACTATAAATTTCATTAAGAGTCTCCTTCTAAACAGTCATACCTATATTCGCTCATATTCAGTTATTCAATCAACTCATTATATATAATGTGAATTTATTTGATTTTTTTAGTCTGATGAGTTAAAAAATAATTTGTGCAAATATGATCAGCCTCTATTCCTAATATATATAAACAAACATTTATCTATGTACGATCAAAATAGACTGTACTGAAAATAAACTCATACCCCCTAAAGAGTCTGAATGATTGATTTGAATATGATATGACTATCACAAAGAAAAAATGTCCACAATCATTAATATATAGATAATTAACGCTTACTGTGGATTACCAGATAAAGAATAAATCATTAGGTTAAGCTTTCGCAGCCTAAAATCATTGATCAAACCAGAGTAAAGCCATATTTTTATATGTTGTTCTCCACCTATGTGTCAGGGTTTTTGCAAACTGAATTTGGAATTAGTTTCAGGGGTATTCGCGCGTTTTCATTTTTTTCTCTCTGGCTTCCTGTTGTATCCGAAATAGATTTGGCATTCATTTTAATGTTATTGTTCTTGAAATGTTTTATTTTTCCTTGTTTCCTTTCCTCACTAGGCTATTTTTCCTGTTGGAGCCCCTGGGCTTATAGCATTTTGCTTTTCCAAATAGGGTTGTAGCTCAGCAATTAATAATAATAATAATAATAATAATAATAATAATAATAATAATTCATTTTCATTTTTTTTTTCATTTTACAAATTACATGGTCCGCGCTCATACCAGACATTGATAATAGCTATAAGTTTTATGTAACGTGAAAATTAATAGTAATCTTCTTTTTATCCTTTAATATAGGTAACTATAGTCATCGCAAAGATTCCGGGCAAAATAAGCTCCACCCACTGATAACGTCATAGCGGTAACAATACATCCCTCTCACAAATTTCACACTATTAACTCCGGAGACAGCAGATTACCTATGACGTCATCACTGGTTGTGGCTCATTTCGCCCAGAATCTCTGCAGCGTCTTTAGGAATCCAGCAATTCTGCATTGTATGCGCAGTAACCACATTAAAAAAGTACTTGCTTCCGGCAAAGCAGGATTTACAATGGATGCGTTACGTTAACAAGCAACATCCTTAATCTATGATAAACATGTTCATTGGACTTGCAGGTGGAAATACTGCGATTTCTTTCCAGAATTATACTCTTTTTTTATGCTTATTTTACTCTTTTATTTCTGTGTTATATATCATCCAACGTTTATAATATATTCGTAATTTCTCTAAGGAATAACTCAGAATTGTAGAATCAAATACAATTACAAAAGCGTTTTCTGCTTGAAAATATTTTATCCCATTGCTTTAAAAATATTTCATATAAATACTCACGGACTCTCTCTCTCTCTCTCTCTCTCTCTCTCTCTCTCTCTCTCTCTCTCTCTCTCTCTCTCTCTCTCTCTCTCTCTCTCTCTCTCCCACATCTTAATTACTCTCGTAATTACATAGCTATTGAAAATACGATAATTATAACGAACAAAATAAGCAATTTTACTCAAAAGGGCAAAATATTTTCCTTTTCTGTAAATGGCCTTCACCGTTGCATTTCAGGAATATTTTTCACACAAATGTTTATTGTAAGAAAAAATAATCAAATGAAAATAATAGATAGTAAATTTTTCTATAATTAGGTGAGTTTTTTCTTTTATTCATTTCATCTAAGAAAATAAGTATCTCATTAGGGTGTAATATTTTGATTTTATTATCATTTCTCTTATTACTCAATTCTGGCACACATTCCCCTTGAGTAATGTCACGCAGTTTATGTATATATATATATATATATATATATATATATATATATATATATATATATATATATATATAGTATAAGTATAAATGTATATACTTAAGTGTGTTAAAAAGTAAGAACTCCATTCCTGTTGTCCAAACTTAAAATATGCATTGAAATCCCGGGCTGGGATCGATCTGCTGTCATGCGAATGCTAGACGAACACATTACCACTGTACTACCTAGGAGACTAGTACAATGGTAACCTGCATTAATTACATTATTTGTATCCCATCGATTTTATTTAGATAAATTGTTTAAGAAATGTGGTGAGGTATAATTACTGCCAAAAGGCCAAACTAACCCCTAATAAAGTTAACGAGACGATTTCTAATTTTGAAATTTGACAGCTGATTTCCCAAAATATGAAATTTCCAGAATGAATATTCGAATTATAAATTCATATTTCCAGCATGATTATAATGCATGCAATTGAGAACATTTTAAAATTTGACGGTCGATTTCCCAAAATATGAAATTTCCAGAATGAAGATTTGCATTATAAATTCATATTTCCAGCATGATTATAATGCATGCATTCGAGGTTTCAAGCAATTAAGTAACGGGACGTAATTTACCTTACAATAGAGTGAAAGGAACATGAATCCTAATAGGCCTCATGAAACTTGCAAGCACATCAAATCGTCGACCTGGGTATAGAATGCAGATTGGAGCTCCTTACTGCCTAGTTAATGGAAGTACCCAAGGGATTACGGATGCATTGCATATCGGAATGAATGTGTTTAGATATTCCGAGTGCAGCAGGGACCTGAGAGTGCTGGTCTGAAATCTGCATAATTGTCTTTAATTACTGGATCTCACTTGAATCTGGAACTTAGGGGGCATTATTATTCCAGGATATCAGCTGTTTCCATGGAATAGCAGATTGAAATAATGCCATTGTATGAATAAGATATAGATGTTTTCATAACATTTCATATTTCATTGCCTCTTTTCATGAATGGCGGAGGCAAGGGACAGTGATATTGCCCTATCAAGCAGGACATTGCCTCTTTAATTACTGGATCTCATTTGAATCTGGAACTTAGGGGGAATTATTATTCCAGGATATCAGCTGTTTTCATGGAATAGCAGATTGAAATAATGCCATTGTATGACATTGTATGAATAAGATATAGATGTTTTCATAATAGTTCATATATCATTGCCTCTTCTCATGAATGGCAGAGGCAAGGGGCAGTGATATTGCCCTATCAAGCAGGACAATGCCCTAGAGACTGATCATATATACATATGATCAGTGCCTAAGTCCCCTCTCCACCCAAGCTAGGACCAAGAAGGGCCAGGCAATGGATGCTGATGACTTAGCAGATAGACCTATAGGCTCCCCAAACACCCCAATCCTTAGTTCACAAGGATGGTGAGATTTCAGCGACGAAAGAAACTGAGGAGTTTAAGCGGGACTCGAACCCCAGTCTGGCGATCACCAGTCAGGGATGTTATCACATCGGCCACTACAACCTTATAGGCTATGAACGTCTCTATTATCCTTTGGCAAAGGTCGGAGATCTTTGATTTCTGTTGTTGTTAAGAAAAATATTATTGTTATTATTATTATTATTATTATTATTATTATCAAATGCCAAGCTACAACCCTAGTTGGAAAAGCAGGATACTATAATCCCAGGGGCCCCAACAGGGAAAATAGCCCAGTGAGGAAAGGAAACAAGGAAAAATAAAATATTTTAGGAATATTAACAACATTAAAATAAATATTTCCAATATAAACTATAAAAACTTTAACAAAACAAGAGGAAGAGAAACTAGATAGAACAGTGTGCCCGAGTATACCCTCAAGCAAGAGATAAGATAAGCTGCTGAGCTATATAGAAAATTCTAATTAAATAAAACTCTTAGCTAATGCCATCTATGAAACTCCAGAATTAAAAATTATTGTGCAGATCATTTTTTTTTTTTCAAACGTTTCCATGTTTACTTACGTTCAAAGCAAAAATGTCAAAACTCCCACAAAGATTTTATAACCAACTAACATATTTTTGCCTGTTTTTTACTTTTTCTCTTTTAGCGGAATAAAAAAAATGGCTAAATGCATTCAGAGCTAATAACTTGAAGGGGATCTTCCATTGCGTTCTCAAACTCTTACCGTTCGAACTCCAATTACCCCAATTCACTGGAATTGACTCGATGCTGGAGGAATAAGGTAATCAAATTTCATTCATTTTAAAACGTTCTTGAACATTGCTACGCATGGGTGTACGTGCTTTACCATATAGTAAGAAAGAAAAGCAGTTTTTACACATTGGGAGGGTTTAAGGAACAAAAATTTACGTAGACTCTGTCTTACTGTAAGGTTTTTTTTTTCTTTCTTTTATTATAAAAATACAATTATATTTTATTCAGTTACATTATTTGTGTAATTATTCTATTTACAAAAGTATAACAAAAGTATAACAAAATATAGATATGAATTCATGTTTACAAATATAAATAAATCAACATAAATCAAAATCAAAATACATAGTCTAGAAATTCTTTTGTTATGTACGTTGATATACTGTCTGTATATCTACATATATTATACATCGTTTGGGATTGTAATTTATTTTTCAAGACAAAATATTATATCTTTCCAACTACTACTGTGTTTATAACACATCCATAGACAATAGAAAAACAAGTTATCAATAAAATTGCAGTGTTTTTATCAGTACTGTAAGGTAAAGCAATTACATGTATACGTAGCAGTACTGAAGGGGTTAAAAATGGTTCATTGAATTATTTAGTGCATCTTTAAAAACATACGTCAATACCAACATTCAAAACAAAACGCTAGGAAATTAAAGGTATTATATACAATGACTTTAACTAGCCACCCGTTCAGACACTACCGCTAGAGAGTTACTGGGTCCTTTGACTGGCCAGACACTACTATAATGGATCCCTTTCTCTGGTTTTCCTCGTAGTGTAGAGATTTTAGGAGAAAGTATGAAACATCCTCATGTGATCTAACTCTAAAAAACTAAATAATTCACAGAATCAACAGACAGATCTTCCAGGATATATACCGTAGTTATTAGTTACATTTATGTTAGAGGTTAAAAGGTGTTTTAATCTCGTAGATGAAGGCATGACCTCTCTTGTGTACAGAGGTTCATTTGAAAACGAGTGTGCTGTATCCCGGGAGCTATTTACAGTTAGAATAGGATTATATAACAAAGTCTAAGTAAGCGTAATACATATATGTGTGTGTGTGTGTGTGTGTGTATATATATATATATATATATATATATATATATATATATATGTAATGTATATATATATATATATATATATATATATATATATATAAATATATATACATATATTATATATATATATATATATATATATATATATATATATATATACATATATTTATATATATATATATATATATATATATATATATATATATATATATATATATATATGTATATATATATATATATATATATATATATATATACCGGCTAATTTTGTGGAGAATCCGGCGTGATTATGGAATTCGTCTGAAATATGTTAATTTGATAAAGTCTGTTCATGAGCATAGCATGTGCGAAGTTAATGTTATTGGACTCCAATCAAATGAATTATAAACTTTGCATGTATCATATTATCTTTATTCAAATTATGTTTAATACTTTTAAAATAATCTCGATTAACCTTTCTTGACATCCAACAACCTATCATCATTGTTAACCTTTTCTTTGTTAACCTTTCCATTGAATTAAAAATGTGAAAAAAGGGGAAAACCTTTATTGGTATTTATTGCTAATGATTTGAACTGACTTTAATATCGTTATAGATGAAACCCTTCGTTTAAAATAAACTTTTCGATAGAATAAAACTTTATTCTTATCCTAATTATTCCTGGAGACATTATAATCATGTTTGCGTACATTTCTGTCTCTCCAAACTATTATCTTCAACACTATGCCCAGGCCCCAATTCCTTAAAAACATCACGATTCATATTCGTACAAATAAAAAAAGAATTTTGACAATTGTCATATATTATCTAATAGCTTAATGCAACATCAACACTTTACCTCTATAAATGAACATTGGGTCTTTTTATTGCAAGTATAATACGTCTCTTCTAATTCATTTGCAGAGATCATCGTCATCCTTGTCTTTTGGGTGCTCTCTCTCTCTCTCTCTCTCTCTCTCTCTCTCTCTCTCTCTCTCTCTCTCTCTCTCTCTCTGAGAATCAGCTTTTTTAGATTCAATATTGCCCTATTATTGAATTAGAAAGACCGTGGCCGTTACTTGTAACCAAAAAAACATTGATGTTATATATATATATATATATATATATATATATATATATATATATATATATGTATATATATATATATATATACATATATATATATATATATATATATATACATATATATATATATATATATATATATATATATATATATATATATATATATATATATATATATATATATATATATGTGTGTGTGTGTGTGTGTGTGTGTGTGTCTGCGTGTATAAACTTCGCGAATTCTTTTACACTATAATGAACAAAAAAACAGCTTTACTGACATGCATACATTCACAAAGGAAATGATGATAAGGTTTATTTTATAACCGATATACACCTTGGAACGCCCTTATTAACAAACACAGATTCGCAAGTGGATGACGCAACAATGTAGACGTTGGCGAAGACACGGAAATGTGACCCTTTTCATTTCTATTATTCGCTTTGCCTATGTTAATTACTCTGATTATAAGAACATCAAATTACGCCATAGTCATGAACCATCTAGCATATAACTATTACTCCTTAAATTATTTGAATCTGTATTAAATAATGATATTCTCCATTCAAGGAAATGCCATTTGGCAGAGCTGTCCCAAACTCGCCCGGCCAACCTTAACTATGCTGATGATTGTTACCTCGATCATTTATACAGGGTTATGACTTAACATTCATGTGTTCTAATGAAGAAAGGAAATACTAAACACTTTTATAAGTAAACTCAGGTTGCTTCCGATAGTATATGAAAAATTCACGCAGTTTTCTGATAAAAATATCCATTCCTAATAAGTAAACTATCATTAGACAATTTAACAACTACCAATTCTTTTGCATCTATTTCCTTACCATATCTTTTTGACCCACGTGTTCGTCAAATAATATACTGTATTAGTTGAGAAAAGGTGCCTCTGATGCCACCTATTGGCGGTAAAGTAAAACTCATTTCGATGTAAGAGAGGGGGCTGAAGAAGTCTGCGTCATTGTGTCTTTCAATTTGTAACAATAATCTTATTCGACGTAGTTTTTACTAACAATATATGCCATACCATGGAAAATAGTAATTATATTTGGTTTTCATTAAAAGGTAATTGAAAAATAGATCAAATAACTGTAATTACTTGATTCTCTCGCCGATTTCAATAGATGTGGCACTTTCTGGCAACCCCCCTCACCCCTAAATATAATTGTACCAACGATTGTTTGCTGAGGAAATATTTATGTGATATTTGTTGTGAAATTTGTAATTTAATAAGAATTAAGTTGTGGCAAGACAGCAATGAACATAAAGTTCACGTGCGTCTGTTTTATAGCAATTTTGTGCCCAAATTGCAGCAGAAATGAAGTAGTAATCATTATAATGAGTGGATGATGGGGATAATCAGCAATTGTGCACTCCACTGCTAAGGCCATCTATCAGCCATGAACATAACCAATGTGCAGAGCTCTTTAATCCTTGCATTCTGGAACCTTCTAAGACGTCATCTTAGTTTAAAATAGCCAAAAAAATACCCTACTTAATTGGAAGTGAATAGACTTTATATCTACCACACATATTTCTATGTAAGTATCAATCCATCACCCTTTTCCAAATGGATAAAAATTTTCAAATGAATGGAACATGGACGTGTGCTGCCATCTTTTGAGAGGAAGTAGAAGCACTCGGATTTTATTCAAATTTAATGTTTGTGATTACTGAAACAGTTTCTTGGTAGTTTATCTCAATTAATTCATCAAATATTCATAATTCCTTTAACATTACTTTTCTTTTGATTTTTAGGCTCTAAGTTATGGTACTTGTATGTAAAATACAGATAATATGTTTTACAAAAATATATAGAGCCAATTCCTAATTCTAAAAGCAAAGAGTTGGAACTCGGTCATATAATTAGAAAACTCAAATTAAACCAAAATATATTCATATCATGAAGTGGACTTTAAATTAATCATTGGTATTGATAATGCAGGCAGGTCCTATTTCATTTTGTATATTATTGCTTGTGAAAAGTTTCGTTTCCATCTTCTAATCAATTTAAAATAAAATAATTGTTCAATAAAGCTCTTCTAGGACAAGGGCTCTCCAAAGTCAAACCATTGTTCTCTAGTCTTGGGTAGTGCCATAGCCTCTGTGCCATGGTCTTCCACTGTCTAGGGTTAGAGTTCTCTTGCTTACTGGTACACTCAGGCACAATATTCTATCTTATTTCTCTTCCTCTTGTTCAAGTTCTTTATAGTTTTTATAGAAAATATTTATTTCAATATTGTTACTGTTCTTAAAATATCTCATTTTCCTTGTTTCTTTTCCTCACTGGACTATTTTCCGTGTTAAAGCCCCTTAGGCTTACAGCATCTGGCTTTTCTAACTAGGGTTATAGCTTAGCAAGTTATAATAATAATAATAATAATAATAATAATAATAATAATAATAATAATAATAATAGTGATGATAATAATAATAATAATAATAATAATAATAATAATAATAATAATAATAATAATAAATTTCCTTAAGAGAGAATTTCATGAGAGTAATCAACAGTCTCCAATCTAAGCACTATCAATTTATTTCACTTTTCCGCTCTTAAAAACAGTGGAAACTCCCATTTTACGAATTTATAGGTCTGGCAAAGATTGCAAGTGCTTAATTTACAGCAAAGGAAATCTCTTCTAAGCTTGGTGAAGAAATTAAACACTGGCTCCTAGAGAATATTGTTTACTTTTTTTTTAGTTATTAAGAAAATATTCAGTTTTACACGTTAATTTTTACAAATACATATCTATATTACATATATTTAAATTTTGATATTGGTTCTCACGATGTGGTTTATAATTCATAATTTCCATCTACTAACATTGGTCAATCATATGAATATTTATAAAACATAATGAATAAAACCACCTGACACTGGGATAAATATTGAGTACTTATTGTCTTATTGATGAAGAGGAGTTGGAGGGTTAAAATGGGACTACCAAAAATAGTAAAACACTCAGTTAATAACCCTTTTTTTATATATGGCTTAATCATTATATTTTGGCAAGGGAAAATGTTCATTCATCACTACTGGTTTGTGAGATCGTTGCATCTCACAGAAATGTTAATCATAAGAATAATAATTCGATATTTATGCACTCAAATATACATTGAGCTTCATGTACATTACCTATTGATTATTTGTTTATGGTAGTATATCACTGGTACTTGTGTACTTGTTTGCAATTATATACTGTACATTCAGCTTTATATGCATTACCTATTCATTATTTATTTGTGGTGGCATATCATTGATACTTGTTTGCAAGTATAGTGTTTGTTAAGTCTCACAATGACTATGCACTTGGATGATTTGCAGTTGTACTTTATACCAATATTTCAAATATATGCATATCATTTTATAGTACTCATTGTATACTACAATAAATAGGTACTATTTATGTTGATGTATTTGATCAATTAGTAATACTTTAGCTCATGTTTACTTAGCCTCGACAGGAAAAGGCTAGCATTTGGGGGTATATATCATTTTATAGTACTCATTATATACCACAATAAATAGGTACTATTTATGTCAATATATTTGATCAATTAGTAATACTTTAGCTCATGTTTACTTACTCTCGACAGGAAAAGGGTAGCATTTGGGGGTATCCTAGCGTACGTGAGGTATTCATTATTTCATGGACCCAAATATGAACGTAATCGTCTTTTTAAAACTTGGTAGTAATGTAAGTCTAGTCATTGATATTGGTATAAGTATTGTATAATAGGTTAATTTATTAATGGTAAGATAGTGAGAAAACGTTTGAAATCCAAAGGAATTGAGATTTTTCAATTAAAAAAAAAACAAGAAATTGTTAACAAAACATTTAAAATCATCTGTATGAGTTTTTTGTATCATAAGTCGTCTATTAAGTATATTTTTTATTTAAAAAAAATAACAACGAAACGTTTGAAATCATTTGTATGAGCTTTTGTATCATAAGTCTTCTATCAAAAATTCTAAACCTCTTTTTTTCAGCTGAAACCACAATAGGATTGGTTTGAAATAAAAATATAGAAAATAAAAATATTAGTTTTGAAGTCGACCAAACCTTTTGCTAAACTTAGATCTCGAATATAAAATGTTCTAGAGAGTACTTAAGGAAATTTCCCAGGAGTAAAATGATTCTTCCTCTCCTCAGATCCTGTTCTTGTGAGCATCACTATTCTTGAAACTATTCTTTTGGGAACTGACCAGGTAGTCATTTCCTCTTCAAACTTGTGCCTTGGTTTTTTCTTTTTTTTTTTTTTTTTTTTTTTTTTTTTTTTTTTTTTTTTTTTTTTTTTTGTTAAAATACTTTCTATGACGTAAGATAAACAGAGATAAAGTTTTTCATTTAAATAGTTATTTCATGTTTTTGTTGGCTTATTCATAATGCGTCAATAATAAGCGAAGGTATATAAATATTACGTTACATTTTTTCTATAAACTGTTAAAACTTGCCATAGAAATACGGTAAAAATCATAGAATAAATATATCCAGGTATTTACCTTTTTAAAAACGGATACATTGACGTAAAGGAGGGATATTACGGTCATCAACCGTAAAAGGTAATAACAAAGGAAGGTACAAATTACTGTCACCTGTATGTTACTGAAATACAACTGAGAGCAGTATACTTTTATGGAGAATTTCCTTGTAAAATTACAGTTTTTTTAAGTGTATTTCTTTCAGTTTCAGTCATATTATATTTATCACTCAGCTTATTTCATAATCAACATACTAAATACGAAGTAATAAGAGGATGCTGAAATATATTACTATAAAAAAAACGTTTTGATTTAAACCTCCATCTCGCCTTGAAACATAAAACGTTTGATCGTAAGCCTTATTATTATTATTACTTGCTAAGCTACAACTCTAGTTAGAAAAGCAGAATTCTATAAGATCAAGGGATCCAGGGGGGAAAATAGCCCAGTGAGGAAAGGAATAAAGGAAATTACATATAATTAACAACTGAAATAAAATATTTTAAGAACAGCAACATCATCCAAAAAATTCCTTTGCAATTATTGAATATGTGATTATGAATCAAAATTTGATTTAGAAATTGAAATATTCAGGAAATGTCTAATGAACAAGAAAATATTAATTCGTTTAATCTAGATCAGAAGGTCTTGAGTTGATCAACAGGAAGGAGAGAATAAAATTCTGACATCTAATCGGTTTTATATATGAAGTTTGAATGAGAAAAAATGTGAATTATTATCATCATAATCTTTACTACTTGCTAAGCTACAACCCTAGTTGGAAAAGCAGGATGCTATAAGACCAGGGGCTCCAACCGGAAAGTAGGCCAGTGAGGAAAGGATACAAGGAAAAATATATTTTTAAAACAGTAACATTAAAATGAATATGTCGTATATTAACTATAAAAACTATATAACTATATAAACTATATATATACATATATATATATATATATATATATATATATATATATATATATATATATATATATATATATATATATATATATATATATATTTCAAAACAAAACAAAAACAAAAGGATTTCTTTAGAGGTGGTATCAGTACTCTCATTAATATGGCTGAGATAGAATGAATCTACAAAACATAACAGAAAGTTGAACTATTTATTTGTTCTATTAACCTTTATATATTTCCAGCCTGAAATGCGTAGATCACTTGCATTGAATATTCGATTTCTATGTCATATTCTTAAATAGAAATTAAGAGTTTTCATAATATATATTACTGACATTTCTTCTAAGAACCGGTAAATTAATGTTTTTGAGTAACTAAAAATCAAAATTGTTAATTTAGATGGTTTATGTTTATATAAAAATGCTATTAACTGTAATCATTCTGAAAATTTGATTGTAAAAAAATGTAATTTAACTTTTTAAATTAAAAGATAAAAAAAAAAATATGATTTAAACAACAATCAATTTGAATATAGATCAACATAAACATGACATTGATTTTCCACACAATGATTTTAAAAGATGTTTATGTCTGTCATTGTATTTGTATCTAAGTATACAAATTATGCCTAAATACTATTATGTTTATGCTCGTATATGTATAATAATGAAAATAACTAGAGGGTTACTCAGTAGAGCGCAGACCTCCGCCAAGGCAGCTTATTTCTCGATCTTTTCGACTGATTTTGGACGTTTTGCTCGTCCGTGACCTTGACTTTTGGCCTTCCAAAATTTAATCATTTCCAGGTCTTTACATAACTGTTCAAAATCCCGGTAAGTTTCATTATTTTACGATTAGAATTGTGGCCATATGGTTCATGACCAGAATTCGACCAGAATTCGACTTATGGTTGATTATGTGAATTGGACATTTTGCTTAAACATGACCTTGACCTTCCAAAATGTAGTAATTTTCAGCTCTTTACGTAACAGTTAATCCATGCAAGTTTCATTGCGATTAAAATTGTGGCCAGGTGTCTATAAACACACAAGCACACAAACAAATGGTGAAACATAACCTCCTTCCAACTTCGTTACCCGAGGTAATAACCAAACTTAAAAATAAAGGATAAAAATTTTGAATCTATTAGCAAGAAAAAAGAGAGAAAGAGAGGAAAATATTTCCAAAATTCAGTCCTCCAGAGAAGTGTAAATAGAAGTTACAACAATATGAATGACCAAACTTTTAATGGTCCGGCTGCTCATAAACACCAAATTATATCTTACTTGGGATAATGAAACACTTCTCGCGAGAGAATGGATAAAATGTCTCTCATAAACAAGGCACGTCTGTTCTCAAATAAAGGCTGGGCTCGAAATGAAATCACGTGATGGGGGAGAAATAGGCCTACTCTGTTAAAAAAAAAAATGGCTGTTTCAACTTATTTTATTTTCAACATAGGATATGGAAAGCTTTAAGTGTTGATGGTAGAATTTGTGCATCTTGATTTGTTAATTAAGTATTAAATCATAGAAGTATAAAATTATCATATATAAACAAAGTACACTGTTAAAAATTTACTGTAAAATAAACAGTAAAAAACAGTTTTAAAAACGGATCTATTGACCGAAAGGTGGTATTACCTTTACCAACCCGTAAAGTATAATGAACAAAATATGGTAAAATTACGGTCGCCTGTATTTTACTGAAATACGGCTGAGAACAGTATATTTTTGCAGAGAATATCTGATTATAATCACGTTTTTTTTTTTTTTTTTCATTTTTATGGTGCTCATTCACAGCAGTAACCTCCCTAGGAAACATATTAAACTCATGGTCCTGGGCTGGGATCGATCTCCTGTCATGCGAATGCAAAGCGAACACATTACCCCTTTACTGGTGAAAAATATATATCAATACAATTCAGATATAAAATATAACATAAAAATGAAAATCGACAAACTCATTTTCTTATAAATCCTGGTAAAAGCTTCAAAATTGGAAAAACTCTCCTCATGTTGGTGGAAAACTTGTACGGTTTCTTTCATCAAGAATGCTAACAGGCTGAGGCCATTAAGCCGATGGCTCTGAAAGCCGATTATCAAGAACTTTTATCCTTTGTTTATTTTACAAAGCACTCTCAAGGCTTACTGCAATCCATATTTTTTATCTTTACGTGCTATCCATTAGATTTTTTTCTACAACATTTCCTTTCATCGTCACTATTTACACAATTTAATAGCAAAATTAAAAGAAAGATTCTTCTATATACTTATCTAAATCATGAGAAAAACTATAAAAACAGTAATTAAAGTTCGTATTAGAAATCAATGATTTAAGGCGGAAGTAAACACGGATGTGTCTTCAGATAATTAATTCTCTTTTTGTGTTCCTTTCGTCGTCATCATTTACACAATTTAATAGCAAAATTAAAAGACAGATTCTTCTATGTCCTTATCTAAATCATGAGAAAAATTATAATAAACATTCATTAAAGTTTGTATTAGAAATCGATGATTTAAGACGGAAGTAAACAAGGATGTGTCCTCAGATAATTCATTCTCTTTTTGTGTCCTTTTGAGTACATTGTGCTTACCTGTGAAGATATTCTCTATGAGAATTATCTATTGATGAGGTTTACCTTTTCCAGCCTTTTTATTCATTATTTAAGATGAAATCTATGTATTTCCTTTCTTAGTTATATATGTGTGTGTGTATATATATACATATATGATATATATATATATATATATATATATATATATATATATATATATATATATATATATATATATATATATATATATATATATATATATATATATATGTATATATATATATAATATATGTATATATATATATATATATATATATATATATATATATATATATATATGTATATATATATATATATATATATATA
>NC_090731.1:19110592-19125592 GCF_036898095.1 Palaemon carinicauda | reverse complement strand
CTTTAATGCCATCTATTGGCGGCAAAGTAAAACTCGTTACGATGTAAAGGGGGAGGCTAGAGGAGTCTGCATCATTATGCCTTTCGGTAAATAACAATATTCTTATTCTACGTAGTTTTTTATAGCAATACCTTTCATGCCATGAACAACATTAATTACATTCTGGTTTCATAAAAAGATAACTGGAAATTAAATCAAATAACTGTTTATTTACTCGATTGTCTCACCCATTTTAGTACATATGGCATTTTCTGGCGACCCCCCTGACCCTCCAATATAATTGAACTAACGATTGTTTGCTGGGGAAGTATTTCTGTAACATTCATTGTGAAATTTGTAATTCCCTAAGAATCAAGTTGTGGCCAGACAACAAGGAACATTAAGTTCACGTGCGTCTTTTCTATATCAATTTTGTGCCCAAATAACAACAGAAACGAAGTAATGAAAATCATAATGAGAGCATGAGGGGGATAATCATCAATTTGGTACTTTACTGCTAAGGCCATCTATTGGCCATGAAAACAAACAAAGTGCATAGCTCCTTAATCCTTGCATTCTGGAACCTTCCATGACGTCATTTTCGTTCAAAAAATAGCCAAAAATACCCTACTAAATTGGAATTGAATATAATTCATACCTGCTACACATATTTCTACTTAAGTATCGATTTTCCAATAGGATAGAATCATTCACATGAATGGAACAAGGTACGTGTGGTACCATCTTTTAAAATGTAGAAACACTCGAATTCTATTCACATTTCATGGCAATTTCTTTTATTAATGCATAAAAATCATGATTTCGATAATACTGTTTTTGTTCTGATTTTTAGACATTAAGATA
The DNA here is from genome assembly GCF_036898095.1 of Palaemon carinicauda. Lineage (NCBI taxonomy): Eukaryota > Metazoa > Arthropoda > Malacostraca > Decapoda > Palaemonidae > Palaemon > Palaemon carinicauda. Next base: position 19,124,749 of record NC_090731.1, on the reverse strand, counting down.
TGGTAATTATATATAAAACACAGATATTTATAACAAAGATATATAGAGCAGATCCCAATATTCTAAAAGTAAAGAATTGGAACATAGCCATACAATTAAAAAAACCCACAAATTTAACCAAAATATATTCATGTCCGCAGCAAATACGTTGTTAGATAATCATATTCCTAATTATAGATATCAATCCTTTATAATGTGTGCCTTGTTACATATCGGGGCGTAAGAGTGTTTTTTTTTTTTTCCTCGGTTGGGGGACAAGAGTTTAAAAGGCACTAGCAGTGAAATGTCTTGTGGACCTCCCCCGGAATTTATTTTTACGGGGAGACACCCTCAGATACGATTTTTTAACATCTGGCAGCAGATTGTAGCAAAAAAAAACAAAATAATCCTTTTTTGATGATTTTTACGTGACCAATTATAATTTGTACACACTGACTATATGAAATACCGGTAGGCCTACTTGGTGAATTTACCAAAAACATACTAACGGTGTTGATTCTTTGCTATAAACTCATTCCTAATATATATGAAGATAGGGCTCTCAGGTTTCTAAGCCTACTATGTTTTTACTTACGGTTTATTATATCTATCATTTGTTTTCCAGTTCCAATTTTATGTTCAGATTTTTAACGGCTTTTCTTTTCTTAATTTTGTCAAATTTATAGATTACATATGACAAATATTTTAATGTTTTGATTGAAGATTATGTTATTTGCCTTTGTTTTTAAACTATGGCGATAAGGTATGAAGATGAAAACCTCAAAGTAGTGTGTGTGTGTGTGTGTGTGTGTGTGTGTGTGTGTGTGTACAGTAATATATATACATATATATATATATATATATATATATATATATATATATATATATATATATAAACATATATATGTGCGTGTATGTGTGTATATATTAATATACATACTTTATATATGCAAATATATATATATATATATATATATATATATATATATATATATATATATGTGTGTGTGTGTGTGTGTGTGTATATATATACAGTATATATATATATATATATATATATATATATATATATATGTGTGTGTGTGTGTGTGTGTGTGTATAATGTGTGTATGTGTGCATATGTATATATACATAAAAATAAATAAATAATATATATATATATATATATATATATATATATATATATATATATTCACGCACATATATATATATATATAAATATATATATTCACACACATATATATATATATATATATATATATATATATATTAGAACGAACTCAGAAAGATTATCTATTTGCGTAGTAATGGAGTTCACGGTCTTGCAAATTATACAGCCAGTCTGGTAAAGTACCTGTTAAAATCTTAATTAGAGAAATGCATCGTATCTGTATTTCTCTTTCAGTTTCAACCGGCTTAATTGAACCTAATCCGGAGTGATATATTCATGTGTACTCACTGTCCCATGGGCCACGCGATACTGTAAAATTCTGTAGTTTTTATACACTATTCAGGTGCACAATACTCGCTGACACCCAGACCTTGAAGCAATAACTAATCAAACTTAGAGCTAAAGATTGAAATACAATTAAGCTTGTTTGGGGTACAAAATATTTCTTACTCTATACAAATATATCACCATCATCATCATCATCCTCATCATTATCATCATCATCTCCTCCTACGCATATTTACACAAGGGGCCTCGGTTAGATTTCGCCAGTCGTCTCTACCTTGAGCTTTTAAATCATTACTTCTCCATTCATCCTCTCCTGCTTCACATTTCATAGTTCTCAGGTATGCAGGCCTGTGTCTTCCTACTTTTCTAGATCCTTATGGAGCCCAGTTGAAAGTTTGGTGAATTAATTTCTCTCTTGGGGAGTGCGAAGAGCATGCCCAAACCATCCAAGGTTTGGGCATAACTTTTTTTTTTAATCTTGTCTATATGTGTTTCAATAGTCATATAAAACAATAAGGTTCTTGAACTACTCAGAGGTTTTAATTGAAGACCATGAGAATTTATTGTTACATTTGGATTTATCCCATTTATATATTGTCTTGTTCCCATAAATTACATTGTGTTTTCTCAATATTTAACAGCAAACAATAATATTCTGTATTCTTTCAAAAGAATACAGATTTAAAAGCTTTATATAGAGACGACTGGAAAAATCCAACCGAGGCCCTTTGCATCAATGGGCGTACGAGGAGACTAGGATGATGATGATGATGATGATAATGATGATAATGAGGAGGAGGAGGAGGAGGATCATCATTTATAGGGACGTGCTATGAGTTTCAGTTAAAGATATCATACCATGTTCTCTATTGCAGATATAAATAAAACCTGTTCGATATATGTTTACCTTTTGACCAGTATATACCAGAGAATTGCCTCTCAGACATTACGAAGCTGCCTCAAATTATCCTGTGACAACTTAAAAACATATCTTTGTTATCCTGCTACGATCTACGACATCCTATGACATGTTTTCAGCAATTGGGAAAACCCTGTAACTGGACCACAATATTAATGTCGTACATGTTCTATGACAATTTAGTATACAACCGTTACAGCTTGCTATTGTTGGAACCGATTCTGGAATAACCCTGAACATATTATTGCCATGTCCTGGTTTGAGGACAGAAATTTAGCCATATGTGGCAAGACATTAAATGAATAAGAAATGTACATTGTTTATTCTTGTTCGACAGTGGATTTACAAATTACAGTAATGAAGAGGCAGTAACAAAAAGCTATAGACGTTTTTAAAACTCTTCATGAATGATATAAAAAAGTATACAAAGAGAAAATATATTTCCATCGAGAAACCAAGAATTTCGAAAGCAAAGCAATGATGGTAATGTTACAAGCACCCTATCAAAACTATGGAAAACCTGAAGTACTATGGTTTTACCGTATCCTCCAACGTTCTAAAAAAAACAAAAAAAAAAAGGCTCAAATAGAAATATCTCACTATTTGGAACAAAATTACGTCCAACAGAGCCGGAAACGATTTCATTCCACGACAAAGGTTTCAAGTACAATCAAATCGTAGCTCAATTTTGACTGACTGAAATTGAAAAATGCCTAGAAATTGAGAAAGAGCTCAAGATTTCCCAAATTCTACCATTTCATAGAGTATTTGGAGAGAGAGAGAGAGAGAGAGAGGGAGAGAGAGAGAGAGAGAGGGGGGGGGGAGGGGTTGTCCTACTAGGCTATGTAAATGGATAATAACTAAAAATAACATCAGTACCTAATAAAAGGTTGGTCATTTGTTATTTAATGGAAAAATACATTTTTGGAATACATATTGAAATTTTACCTTCAGAATTCTAGTGAATATTTAAAATAGTCGAAAAGCCACATAACAATTTTCAATTCAATGTACTTTTCTATCTCTGTCTGCCTTTTACATTCATTTACAGTCTTCATGTCACGAGAAAAATTTAGATAATTATATTCTTTATAAATGTTATATCGAAAACCTTATGGTTTTGAACAGGCAAACACAAATACGTAATGTATCGTATGACTGTTGTATAATAGATATATTTTCAGATTAGTAGTGTATGCTAGACCAGAAACAAAATATTTCATATCGGTAATATCAAAGGAATTATATTTATGTTTATCATCAGTGGGACAACTATACTAAATAAAAGTTTAGAAACTAATAAGAAAGTGGAATCTCTACATCAACATTACTTGTAATTTATTTATTTCCTAATTTTCCTTCCTCACTGGGCTATTTTCCCTGTTGGAGCCCTTGGGCTTATAGCATCTTGTTTTTCAAACTAGGGTTGTAGCTTAGGAAGTAATAATAATAATAATAATAATAATAATAATAATAATAATAATAATAATAATAATAATAATAATAAAAATGACAATAATAATAATAATAATAATAATAATAATAATAATCATAATAATAATAATAATAATAATAATAATAATAATAATAATAATAATAATAATAATAATAATAATTAAACATCCTATTTATACCAAGAAAGCCTCCATGAAACATACGATCATCCACGAAGACATCCACACGCAGACAAAAATAATTTATCCTTCGTCCTACTGACTGAGATCCTCATTCGTCGGGAGCCGTCTATCTTGAATTACCCATCCTTCAGATGTCAGCTCTGATCTGGAGCTCCTGCAAATCTAATAGAGGATCCCGCATGTTAGAGAGTTCGTTGTCTCCTTCAATTCAATTCCAATCCATTGCTCTACTTATTCCCTTAAGTAATCTGCTTACGTTGGTGAAAAAGTTGTTCAACTTGCATTTAAAGCAATAGGTGTAGAGTGGTTGTTTTAATATTATTCTAAAGAGTTGATTGGGGTCTTTTTAGGTTTTGAGTATTTAAGAAATTGGATAAAGATTGGTTAAGATTATTCTAAAGATTTGATCGAAGTCTTTTTAGGATTTGAATACGTAAAAGTAATAGATAAAGACTGATTATTTTAAGATTATTCTAAAGAGTTGATTGGAATCTTTTTAGGTTTAGAGTATTTAGAAAAATGGATAAAGATTGGTTAAGATTATTCTAAAGACTTGATTGTAATCTTTTTAGGATTTGAATACTTAAAAGTAATAGATACAGACTGGTTATTTTAATATTATTCTGAAGAGTTGATTGGAATCTTTTTAGGTTTTGAGTATTTAAAAAAAAATGGATAAAGATTAGTTAAGATTATTCTAGAGATTTTATTGAAATCTTTTTAGGATTTGAATACATATAAGTATTAGATAAAGACTGGTTATTTTAAGATTATTCTAAAGATTTGATTGGAATCACTTTGGGTTTTTTATATTTAAAAGCAATTGAAGCAGATTGGTTATTTGAAGACTGTTTTAAAGGTTTCATATATATTTCTTTTAGGTTCTGAATACCTAAAAGCAATTGATATAGGCTGGTTATTTTAAGATTGCTCTAAAGGTTTCATATATTTCTTTAAGTTTTGAATGTTTAAAAGCAATATATACAAACTGGTTATTTTAACAGTGTTGTAAAGGTTTTCATATATTTTTATTAGGGTTTGAATACATAAAATATCAATTCAATATACTGTTACAAAGATTATTATACTCATTCATTAGAATATCAAGCTTTAGACTCGGTTAAAGAAGTAAACTCCAAAACTACTTTATACCATCATCATCATCATCATCATCATCATCATCATCATCATCTCCTCATAAGTCTATTGACACAAAGGGCTTCTGTTAGATTTCCCCTTTCGTCTCTATTTTTAGCTTTCAATTCAATACTTCTACATTCATCCTCTCCTACTTCACTCTTCATAGTCTTCAGCCATGTAGGCCTGGGTCTTCCAACTCTTCTAGTGCGTTGTGGAGTCTAGTTATACGTTTAGTTAACTATTCAAATATTAGAAGAGACAGACTCTTAGCTACGGCAACAGTTTGATAAACAGAAATGTCTAAAATCTATAAAAGTATTCCCCTAAACTTAGTTGTGTCAATTTGCAAAACTTTATGCTTCGGTAATTCTAAAATCTTATCCCGAGAGAGAGAGAGAGAGAGAGAGAGAGAGAGAGAGAGAGAGAGAGAGAGAGAGAGAGAGAGAGGGAGAGAGAGAGAGAGAGAGAGAGAGAGAGAGAGAGAGAGGATGATGAATTATCACAATCCAAGCTCCAGCCGTTGTTTTGGAGGCAGAAAGCTAACAGCCATAGGGCCACAGTAGGAGAACAAATCAGTAAAGAAAAAGAGTTAAAGAAGAAGAAAAATAAACTTTAAAGGCGATATAACAACAGTGCAGAGAATAAAAAAAACAATAACGTAAACTTAACAGGAACGGAAAATATATTCGTATGTGGTTGTTCATAAATTTTGCATATTTATACGGTTTTTCATATTCAAATAAGCCATATATTATACTCCTCCTAATATCTGGATTCTCTCTATACCTCGGGACCAGAGACCCAAGGGAGAATCAACTCAAAGATAATAGCTTGAGTAATTATGCACATATCATGACAACCTATTTGGAGCCAAACCTATTTACCTTGTCTATAATTCCATCCTTTTATAAACTGCCATATTATATATAAATCAATGACGTACTGTATGTATTAAATATAACAAAAAAAATTAATTTCCCTAAAAAACGTAATTTGATTTTTTATATGTTCAACTCTCGTTAGTTTCCTTTCAAATCCTCTTAAAACAGTGATAGCTTCGGGGTCTCTCATATCAAAAATAAAAAAAAATAAAAAATATTATTATAGCAGAACTATTCTTCAAAATGTTGCTTTCAAGCTTAAAAATGAAGCATTCATAAAATTCAATTGAATTTGTTTTCCTCGAAATCTCCGTGGGTTTGTTTTTTCCGGGAGATGTAGTTGGATCAATGCCAAAATTGTCAACATGGACGATCGCTGTTGTTATTTGCCTGCATATATTCGCAAGTGCTTTATAACGTTGAAGGAAGGACGGACGGTGGTTTTACAGATATTTACATTTTCTATCTCTTTTACTTCTGAAGATATGAAAAAGGGAGATTTTTTATATAATATAATTTATCAAGCTATTTGAATTATGTACAGATCTATGTTATGTTTCCTTGTGAATATTGTATAGGAAAATTCATTTGTCCAAAAAAAAAAATGTACAATAATATTTGTGTCACTTTTTGCCATTAAATGCATCTTATTAGAGAAATAGCGTTAAAAATGGGTATATTATTCAACATAATCACACTATGATTATGTTATAGCAAAGGCGACTTTACCAATATTCTTGGGCAGGATGTGTTGTACTATACAAGAGGTATATTTACTCATATATCAGAAGCAGGTCCTCTGAAATCTATTAAACTTTTATAATGAAATCTTCGCTTTTATGGTTTAAATCTAATTTGAGTTTAGTTTTATTTATAACAAACGACATCGGCGTCAATGACCTTCGTGTCAGGGTGCCAGAAAACTCAAAATCAATCAATCAATCAGTACCTTTCTTTATCTTAACATACCATAACCTTAGCTTCCAAAAATCCTGGAAAAAGTGAGCACCTTTCTTACTCAAAGGCTTTATCCTAACCTTAGCTTCCAAAAGTCCCTGAAAAAGTCAGCACCTTTCTTGCTCAAAGGCTTTATCCTAACCTTAGCTTCCAAAAATCCCTGAAAAAGTCTGCACCTTTCTTACTCAAAGGCTTTATCCTAACCTTAGCTTCCAAAAGTCCCTGAAAAAGTCAGCACCTTTCTTGCTCAAAGGCTTTATCCTAACCTTAGCTTCCAAAAGTCCCTGAAAAAGTCAGCACCTTTCTTGCTCAAAGGCTTTATCCTAACCTTCGCTTCCAAAAGTCCCTGAAAAAGTCAGCACCTTTCTTGCTCAAAGGCTTTATCCTAACCTTCGCTTCCAAAAGTCCCTGAAAAAGTCAGCACCTTTCTTGCTCAAAGGCTTTATCCTAACCTTCGCTTCCAAAAGTCCCTGAAAAAGTCAGCACCTTTCTTGCTCAAAGGCTTTATCCTAACCTTCGCTTCCAAAAGTCCCTGAAAAAGTCAGCACCTTTCTTGCTCAAAGGCTTTATCCTAACCTTCGCTTCCAAAAGTCCCTGAAAAAGTCAGCACCTTTCTTGCTCAAAGGCTTTATCCTAACCTTCGCTTCCAAAAGTCCCTGAAAAAGTCAGCACCTTTCTTGCTCAAAGGCTTTATCCTAACCTTAGCTTCCAAAAGTCCCTGAAAAAGTCAGCACCTTTCTTGCTCAAAGGCTTTATCCTAACCTTAGCTTCCAAAAGTCCCTGAAAAAGTCAGCACCTTTCTTGCTCAAAGGCTTTATCCTAACCTTAGCTTCCAAAAGTCCCTGAAAAAGTCAGCACCTTTCTTGCTCAAAGGCTTTATCCTAACCTTAGCTTCCAAAAGTCCCTGAAAAAGTCAGCACCTTTCTTGCTCAAAGGCTTTATCCTAACCTTAGCTTCCAAAAGTCCCTGAAAAAGTCTGCACCTTTCTTGCTCAAAGGCTTTATCCTAACCTTAGCTTCCAAAAGTCCCTGAAAAAGTCTGCACCTTTCTTGCTCAAAGGCTTTATCCTAACCTTAGCTTCCAAAAGTCCCTGAAAAAGTCTGCACCTTTCTTGCTCAAAGGCTTTATCCTAACCTTAGCTTCCAAAAGTCCCTGAAAAAGTCTGCACCTTTCTTACTCAAAGGCTTTATCCTAACCTTAGCTTCCAAAAATCCTTGAAAAAGTCAGCACCTTTCTTACTCAAAGGCTTTATCCTAACCTTAGCTTCCAAAAATCCCTGAAAAAGTCAGCACCTTTCTTACTCAAAGGCTTTATCCTAACCTTAGCTTCCAAAAATCCCTGAAAAAGTCAGCACCTTTATTACTCAAAGGCTTTATCCTAACCTTAGCTTCCAAAAATCCCTGAAAAAGTCAGCACCTTTCTTACTCAAAGGCTTTATCCTAACCTTAGCTTCCAAAAATCCCTGAAAAAGTCAGCACCTTTCTTACTCAAAGGCTTTATCCTAACCTTAGCTTCCAAAAATCCCTGAAAAAGTGAGCACCTTTCTTACTCAAAGGCTTTATCCTAACCTTAGCTTCCAAAAATCCTTGAAAAATTGAGCACCTTTCTTACTCAAAGGCTTAATCCTAACCTTAGCTTCCAAAAATCCCTGAAAAAGTGAGCACCTTTCTTACTCAAAGGCTTAATCCTAACCTTAGCTTCCAAAAATCCCTGAAAAAGTGAGCACCTTTCTTACTCAAAGGCTTTATCCTAACTTTAGCAAGGCTTTATCCTAACCTTAGCTTCCAAAAATCCCTGAAAAAGTGAGCACCTTTCTTACTCAAAGGCTTTATCCTAACCTTAGCTTTCAAAAATCCCTGAAAAAGTGAGCACATTTCTTACTCAAAGGCTTTATCCTAACCTTAGCTTTCAAAAATCCCTGAAAAAGTGAGCACCTTTCTTACTCAAAGGCTTAATCCTAACCTTAGCTTCCAAAAATCCCTGAAAAAGTGAGCACCTTTCTTACTCAAAGGCTTAATCCTAACCTTAGCTTCCAAAAATCCCTGAAAAAGTGAGCACCTTTCTTACTCAAAGGCTTTATCCTAACCTTATCAAGGCTTTATCCTAACCTTAGCTTCCAAAAATCCCTGAAAAAGTGAGCACCTTTCTTACTCAAAGGCTTTATCCTAACCTTAGCTTCCAAAAATCCCTGAAAAAGTCAGCACCTTTCTTACTCAAAGGCTTTATCCTAACCTTAGCTTTCAAAAATCCCTGAAAAAGTGAGCACCTTTCTTACTCAAAGGCTTTATCCTAACCTTAGCAAGGCTTTATCCTAACCTTAGCTTCCAAAAATCCCTGAAAAAGTGAGCACCTTTCTTACTCAAAGGCTTTATCCTAACCTTAGCTTTCAAAAATCCCTGAAAAAGTCAGCACCTTTCTTACTCAAAGGCTTTATCCTAACCTTAGCTTCCAAAAATCCCTGAAAAAGTGAGCACCTTTCTTACTCAAAGGCTTTATCCTAACCTTAGCTTCCAAGAATCCCTGAAAAAGTGAGCACCTTTCTTACTCAAAGGCTTAATCCTAACCTTAGCTTCCAAAAATCCTTGAAAAAGTGAGCACCTTTCTTACTCAAAGGCTTTATCCTAACCTTAGCTTCCAAAAATCCTTGAAAAAGTGAGCACCTTTCTTACTCAAAGGCTTTATCCTAACCTTAGCTTCCAAAAATCCTTGAAAAAGTGAGCACCTTTCTTACTCAAAGGCTTTATCCTAACCTTAGCTTCCAAAAATCCCTGAAAAAGTGAGCACCTTTCTTACTCAAAGGCTTTATCCTAACCTTAGCTTCCAAAAATCCCTGAAAAAGTGAGCACCTTTCTTACTCAAAGGCTTTATCCTAACCTTAGCTTTCAAAAATCCCTGAAAAAGTCTGCACCTTTCTTACTCAAAGGCTTTATCCTAACCTTAGCTTCCAAAAATCCCTGAAAAAGTCTGCACCTTTCTTACTCAAAGGCTTTATCCTAACCTTGGCTTCCAAAAATCCCTAAAAAAGTCTGCACCTTTCTTACTCAAAGGCTTTATCCTAACCATAGCTTTCAAAAATCCCTGAAAAAGTCAGCACCTTTCTTACTCAAAGGCTTTATCCTAACCTTAGCTTTCAAAAATCCCTGAAAAAGTCAGCACCTTTCTTACTCAAAGGTTTTATCCTAACCTTAGCTTCGAAAAATCCCTGAAAAAGTCAGCACCTTTCTTACTCAAAGGCTTTATCCTAACCTTAGCTTTCAAAAATCCCTGAAAAAGTCAGCACCTTTCTTACTCAAAGGCTTTATCCTAACCTTAGCTTCCAAAAATCCCTGAAAATTGGGGCCCGTCCTCCCTAAACTTCCCTTCACCCGTAGGCATGAATATACGAATATTCCTTACATGCATATCATTACATAGCATAAGGTAATCTACCAAATCTTGACTGGTCTTAAGGAAATATCTAACATGGAGTGACCTTTAACCTTGCATTCCATGACATATTACTAACTTTATTTTTTTAGTAAATAGTAAGAAATACTGTATTTTTTCTTTGGTATCCATAAATTCTAGTATTTTTACTGCAAAGAACTTTTTTTTTCCTTTGTGATATGAACATTTTCTTTGTGAGTATATATCATTTCAGCTTATTTCTTAGACATTTTTTACGCAAAAAGTAATATTACTATTATTATTATTATTATTATTATTATTATTATTATTATTATTATTATTAAATTTTTTAAGCTTCTTTCACTGCCAAGTATGTTTCAAGAATTGAATTAGATGAAATAAACAGAAATGAATAGATATTACAAACGACACTGGAATTTCGATAATATAGAAAGGAAATATATGAGAGCAAGAACAAATAAAAAAAGCCTTAAAACAATATAGGAATTATTGAAATCAGAAAAAGGAGCAAAAGTAACACTTTTGTGTTATTTCTCTTTTTAGAATCTGTAAAATCAACAAAATTCTACCAATTTCATTTGAGAGCAAAACTTGATTTCTCTGCAGATGCTATGGCTCGGGAAGTCTTCAAGTATCTTTTTCATTCCTTCTATTGTTTTTAGATTAGATTCATTCCTTCCATTGTTTTTAATTTCAAGGCTTATCCAATCTTATTATATTGTATAATTATAAAAACAAATATTTCAACAAGGTGACCAAGTCTAATTGATGGTTTTATGGACTAAAAAAGTATATTTGGTTCAACTGGTTTATGTGACAATATATCGACAGGAAATCTGATACAGCCTGAGATTAATTAATGGTTTGTCAGCAACTCATATATGGGCTTATCAATGATTACCAGCTGTCAAAATGCACCTGAATGTATAATTAAGAAAGCATGTTATTATGTGTCATGATTGAGAAGCCAATTAATAACGTCCCGGCCTGGTGATCCCCACACTGAGGTTTGAGTCCCGTTCAAACTCGTCAGTTTCTTTGATGACTGCAACCTCACCATCCTTATGAGCTAAGGAGGGGGGTTTGAAGGAGCCTATAGGTCTACCCGCTGAGTAATCAGCGGCCATTGGCTGGCCTTCCCTGATCCCAGCTTGGGAGGAGATGGTGCTTGGGTGCTGATCATATATATATATATATATATATATATATATATATATATATATATATATATATATATATATATATATATATATATATATATATATCTATATATATACATGTATATATGTATATATATATATATATATATATATATATATATATATATATATATATATATACATATATATATATATATATATATATATATATATATATATACATATATATATATATATATTTATCTATTCATTTATATATATACATATTTGGTCAATCTCTAGGGCATTGTCCTATTTGCAAGGTTAAGGCCGATTCACACGACCCGTTTTCTTTCCGACAGGCTGGGTGGTGGCTAACCGCCGTCGAAATGTTGTACATTCACACGAGGCGTTCCGTATCCGTTTGCCAGCGCGCGGTTTTCATTGTTTACTTAGATTCTGTCACGTGAGGACCGAGTAAATTACGATAATTTTGACACTATAAGATGTTGGTTGATAACTGTGTTGATAAAATGAGTAATGCAACTTCATAATGCTTTATGCACTATGCCAAGAATATTAAAATTGCGATAAATTACCTGTTTTATTTAATGCCTCACCAGTCATTTTCCATATCTTTTATTTATGTAAATTATTTCTATACATCTTGTTTGCCATGTCAAATATCTCCTCATACCCTTGAAAAAGTTCAATTAACCTCTAATACATGGTGTCAACAACAAACTAACTAATTTCTATGACTCTATACTATGAGGAAAAGTCGGGGTTGTAGGCCACGAAACGAACGGGTACGATACAGGTCCTTGTTCAAACAAAACATCATCCAACCGTTGGTTGGGACGGGTGGCTAACGTCCGTCAAACCGGTCGGGGTTTCTTGGGAAGGGCGACGTCCGAGGGCCGCCGTCTGCCTGACGAGTCATGTGAACAGTTGCATTTGAATACACGTAAGAAACCTAGACGCCGCTTAACCAACGGCGAGCCTGTCGGAAAGAAAACGGGTCGTGTGAATCGGCCTTTAATGTCACTGCCCTTTCCCCTCTGCCATTCATGAACGGCCTTGAAACCTTTAAAAAGAAACTGAAATTTACTAACCATCACTCTCCTTAACGTAAAATCTTCATCACTCGTGATGCGTGCACTCTATCCTCACTCTGGCAGTTCACTTAAAACCTTAAAAACGTTTCCAAACATCTCCCTAATGACTCCAACATTCTCTGCCTTCATTTCCAGTGTAAATGTCCTCGGATAATGAGTCTTTTTTTTCCACGTCAGGTATTGGCAATCAAGAGTTGAGTTGCTAACCTTGATGATTCAATTCAGACGGGAACCAGGTTAGTTATTGTAACGTTGGTTTAAAGGTTTAAAGGCCACTCATGAAGGGCAGGGACAAGGGACAGTGACATTGCCCTATCGAGCAGGACAATGGCCTCGAGACTGACCATACATACATATGATCAGCGCCCAAGCCCACTGTCCCCTCAAGCTAGGACCAAGAGGGCCAGGCAATGGCTGCTGATGACTCAGTAAATAGACCTATAGGCTCCCCTAAAACCCCAATCTTTAGCTTACAAGGATGGTGAGATTGTTGCGACCAAAGAAACTGGCGTTCACCAGTCAGGGACGTTACCACATCGGCCACCACATCCGTAATTTGCCTTTCTTTGCGATTATCCAAAAACTATCCGAACAGACATAAATTTACTTGTTAATAAGATATATTTTTTTATGTAGATGTGTAAATGCTGCGATATACTGGTGGATATCCTGAAAAGAATAGGAGTTTATTCTAAAGCAGATGGTTTGGGTAAGCTCTTCGTACTCCCCAAGAGAGGTTAGTTCACCAAACTCTCAACTGGGCTTAAGAAGGCACTAGAAGAGTTGGAAGACCAAACCTACATGGCTGAGGACTAAAAAGCGTGTATTAGGAGATCATGAATGGAGAATTATTGACTTGACAGCTCGAAATAGAGACGACTTGAGAATTTTAATCGAGACCCTTTGCGTCAATAAGTGTAGGACGCGATGATGATTATGCTAAAGCCTTAGAAATAAGTGGAACCTAAATGTAAAACAGAGATATCTTGAGTATCTCTTATTCTTTTCACATATCCAGAAAGAGATAATGAAATACATTATAAGAGATATTTTTTTAATTCTTTATTACTTAGAAATTATCATGCAAGGCTCAACCATGATAATGCATTATCCAAAGGTCTTTCAGCGATTTTTTTTTCTTCTTGCAAGACATCGCTCTCGAAGGCATGTTGTCTTTGTAAGTACTTTGGGTGATTTCCCCTGAGGAAGAATACTACTTCTCCTAAGAAACAGATAATGTGAGTATATTTATTCAGGAAATTATCCTTTTTGTAACTCAACCATTCACTCAGAACATTTTTACTTCCTCTGCGTTTATTTCACAATATGCCGAACACAAAAGGGGGATTTCATATATGAAATATACAATTACATTTATATTATACTTAAAGAAAGGACAAAATGTATCGTACATTGCAAGTTTATAGTATAACTTTCACGATCTCCATTAACTTTTTACAAGTATCAAATCTTGTGAAAATTCTTCTAAATATCCGTGGCCATGTCAAATCCCATTTATA
>NC_090731.1:19098092-19105592 GCF_036898095.1 Palaemon carinicauda | reverse complement strand
GTCTAAGTAAAAAAACAGATACATCTTCATTTAAAGGCCATATACAAAAAATGTCATCAACATAACGAGACCACAAAACTCTTCCCGGCAAAAATATTCACTAAAAGCTTCTTCTCAAAAAATTCCATATAAATATTACTTAAAAGAGGTGATAAAGGGTTACCCATTGCCATTCCAAATTTTTGCTCATAAAAATTCCCATTAAAAGTAAATTTACAATCTTTGATGCACATTTTAATCAATTCTAACATAGTATTACATGGCAGAGAAAATTCATAATTAGGCAACTCTTCGGTTTAAAAAATCTAATAAATCATCAACTGGAACTTTAGTAAAAAGTGATGTCACTTGAATTTCTACGTAAGTGTTTGAATGAACATGTCATGCCTAGATCTTTTTTATCCAAGAAACATCGCCATCTTTCAGACAAACCATTTGAGGAATATCAACGACTTATTCTGCAGAAATACATTGAGTTAAAAAAAGTGGATGTTGAAGAAAATTTCAGACTCCTAAGATCCAAAAGATATAGTTTTAATCAAGCCATCCCGTCTGATTGGAAACCACAGTTACTTGATTATTGTTATGATAAACTGAGAAACCAGTGTCGTCGTTTGAAGAGCGGACTCGATCGTAAACTTGAACGTCTCATAGAAAACAGTGATTGGAACAAGAATGCTAACCCACGATTTATTTGCAATCTTTCAGATAAAGTACTAGATAATGTTACTATCGCAGCTCTTGGGTATGGTATCAACTTTTCTGTTTGCGATAAGAAAGTGGATTGGGTAGAAATTGGTAAATCATTTTGTAATTTGGAAAAAATTTGGATCTTTGTCTAATGAAGAATTTAATATTTGTAAGGGTATAGTTTATGGGGCTTCCTCTGTTAAATGTTACGCTAATGTGCCCAATAGGTTTTTAAATGCTTACAGGAAACTGAAAAAGGACGAAAGTCTTCATATAACAAAAGCAGACAAATCTAATACACTTGTGTTGATGAACAAGAATGACTATGTTGATAAAATGTTAGAAATTTTAAGTGACGAAGAAACTTATTCCATTCTTAATTTTAACCCACTTGAAAAGGTCAATAGTAATTTTAATAAGAAAATAAAAACATTATTACGAGGAAAAGATGGATTGATTAAAAGATTTTGTACTGTGTGTGCATCGTTGCCTTATATGTACGGGTTAATCAAAACACATAAACCTAATAATCCAGTTCGACCCATAATTAGTTCTGTGGGGTCATCGGTGTATAACCTATCAAAATGGCTTGTTAAAGAGTTGTCCCCCTTGTTAGGAAACATTTCTGGCTTCTCTGTGAAAAATAATGTTGATTTCCTTAATCGTTTAAGAAGTTACAATATTGATTTTGAATTTAAAATGATAAGTTTTGACGTGACATCACTTTTTACTAAAGTTCCAGTTGATGATTTATTAGATTTTTTAACCGAAGAGTTGCCTAATTATGAATTTTCTCTGCCATGTAATACTATGTTAGAATTGATTAAAATGTGCATCAAAGATTGTAAATTTACTTTTAATGGGAATTTTTATGAGCAAAAATTTGGAATGGCAATGGGTAACCCTTTATCACCTCTTTTAAGTAATATTTATATGGAATTTTTTGAGAAGAAGCTTTTAGTGAATATTTTGCCGGGAAGAGTTTTGTGGTCTCGTTATGTTGATGACATTTTTTGTATATGGCCTTTAAATGAAGATGTATCTGTTTTTTTACTTAGACTAAACTCATTGGTCCCTTCTATTAATTTTACAATTGAGGAAGAAAGAAATTCTGTTCTGCCCTTTTTAGACGTAAATGTTCATAGACATAATAATAGTTTTAAGTTTAGCGTTTTTAGAAAACCCACCAATGTATTGTCTTACATTCACTTTTATTCTAATCACCATATTAAAGTAAAACTCTCTGTTTTTTCCTCAATGTTTTTGAGAGCTCTTAGAGTTTGTTGCCCAGAATTTTTAGATGATGAGTTTTTAAGAATATACGAAATTGCCTTTAATTTGAAGTACCCAAGATACTTAGTTGACGTAGCATTACAAAAAGCCAAAAAAACTTATTATGCAATTGACAATGTAACATCTTTTAATCATGATAATTTATTAGTTTTACCGTATAATGATAGTTTTCTCTGTCTACCAAAAATTTTAAGATGTTTTAATGTTAATGTTGTTTTTAGAAATTCTTCTACTATAAAGTGTATTTTGATAAAGAACTCTCCGTGTAATAGTGTAGGCTGCATATATGAAATTCCATGTAGTGGTTGTAATTTGAAATATATTGGGCAAAGTGGTAAAATGCTGGCAACAAGGATAAATCAACATAAATACTGTGTTCGAGTTGGTAATATGTCTAACGCACTATTCGTTCACATGAATGAATATAATCACTTGATAGACTGGAAGAAATCTAAAGAGGTGCTATTTTGTAAAGATGTTGTGAAGAGAAATATTATAGAATCAAGTATTATTAAGATAAAGTCGGATTGTGTTTTTAATATTAGTGCTGGTTTATATAAATTGGATAATTTCATCATGACCAATATTGTTCAACAATTAAGAATTATATAATTTGTGTTTACCTTTTTTATGTGTGTTTATGACCAGTTTCCGTTCAAGTACAAATTTTGGCTGTGGGTTGTTTGACTGTTTGACAATGCTAGTTAGCTGACTATGTTTTTCTATCATTTCTCTACTGTTCAAAACAAATTTTAGTTTTTTGTTTTTATCCTATTTTACTTATTGACGTCCTTCAACTATGTCTCACTTTTTATTGTACCCTGAAGAAGTGTATCAAAATGCACGAAAGCGCTTGGTACTAAAGCTTTTTATTATTTCCTACTGGCTTTTGCGTATACCAAGTCACGTGATCCTTGTGGCAGTAAAGCATATATATATATATATATATATATATTTATATATACATATATATAGATATATAAATATAAATATATATATATATATATATATGTATGTATATATATATATATATATACATATATATATATATATATATATATGTATGTATATATGGATACTTGACATTTAAGACTGTATGATTCCCTTTTAAGAAACATTCATCGGATCTCTCACTACACCAGTGGTAAAATGATATCAGAATATTGAGAATATCTTCCAGCCCTTTTGGAGACATGTCTGTCCAGAGGAAATATTGTGTTTGGACTCCTGCTCCTGAATTTCATCGAAAATTGCTGAACTGAAACTTAAACGTATATGATGTATCTCTGATCTTTTTTATAAATCCTTTGACTTATAGTTGTAACCAGCCTCTACTTTCAGATATTCACTCAGTAAGCTTTAATAATGTTAATGTATAGTAATGTTATTGACAAAACTTTGATGGCATCAATGGAAAAAACTATATCAACCAGAAATTTATCGTACTCTCTCTCTCTCTCTCTCTCTCTCTCTCTCTCTCTTACTAACTCGTTCATTTATGCTCTCTCTCTCTCTCTCTCTCTCTCTCTCTCTCTTGTTATTTTTTCCACCTTGCTATCTCCTACTAACTCGTTCATTTATCTTTCCTTTTCCTATATACCATCTCTCTCTCTCTCTCTCTCTCTCTCTCTCTCTCTCTCCACCTTGCTATCTCCTACTAACTCGTTCATTTATCTTTCCTTCTCCTATATACCATCTCTCTCTCTCTCTCTCTCTCTCTCTCTCTCTCGTTCATTTATCTTTCCTTCTATATAATATCTCTCTCTCTCTCTCTCTCTCTCTCTCTCTACCTTGCTATCTCCTACTAACTCGTTCATTTATCTTTCCTTCTCCTATATACCCTCTCTCTCTCTCTCTCTCTCTCTCTCTCTCTCTACCTTGCTATCTCCTACTAACTCGTTCATTTATCCTTCCTTCTCCTATATACCATCTCCCTCTCTCTCTCTCTCTCTCTCTCTCTCTCTCTCCTACTAACTCGTTCATTTATCTTTCCTTCTCCTATATACTATCTCTCTCTCTCTCTCTCTCTCTCTCTCTCTCTCTCGTTCATTTATCTTTCCTTCTATATACTATCTCTCTCTCTCTCTCTCTCTCTCTCTCTCTCTCTCTCTACCTTGCTATCTCCTACTAACTCGTTCATTTATCTTTCCTTCTCCTATATACCCTCTCTCTCTCTCTCTCTCTCTCTCTCTCTACCTTGCTATCTCCTACTAACTCGTTCATTTATCTTTCCTTCTCCTATATACCCTCTGTCTCTCTCTCTCTCTCTCTCTCTCTCTCTCTACCTTGCTATCTCCTACTAACTCGTTCATTTATCTTTCCTTCTCCTATATACCCTCTCTCTCTCTCTCTCTCTCTCTCTCTCTCTCTCTCTACCTTGCTATCTCCTACTAACTCGTTCATTTATCTTTCCTTCTCCTATATACTCTCTCTCTCTCTCTCTCTCTCTCTCTCTCTCTCTACCTTGCTATCTCCTACTAACTCGTTCATTTATCTTTCCTTCTCCTATATACTATCTCTCTCTCTCTCTCTCTCTCTCTCTCTCTCTCTCTCTCCTACTAACTCGTTCATTTATCTTTCCTTCTCCTATATACCATCTCTCTCTCTCTCTCTCTCTCTCTCTCTCTCTCTCTCTCTACCTTGCTATCTCCTACTAACTCGTTCATTTATCTTTCCTTCTCCTATATACACTCTCTCTCTCTCTCTCTCTCTCTCTCTCTCTCTCTACCTTGCTATCTCCTACTAACTCGTTCATTTATCTTTTCTTCTCCTATATACTATCTTTCTCTCTCTCTCTCTCTCTCTCTCTCTCTCTCTCTCTCTACCTTGCTATCTCCTACTAACTCGTTCATTTATCTTTCCTTCTCCTATATACCATCTCTCTCTCTCTCTCTCTCTCTCTCTCTCTCTCTCTCTCTCCAAATATCTATAGCGTTTGTTTTCCTCAACGGTTGCATCAGGATAGCAAACAAAAGCCGAACGCTATAACAAAAGATTTGGTCTTTCATAAAAGAACAATGGAAGCTTGCACGATTTCTTTTTGTTCCTTTTGTGGATTTTAAATGACTGAGGAATAATAGAGTCTTCACTCTGTAGTGCAGAGAATCCACCTCATATCCATCCCTATGGCTAATTTAAAGGCTTTCTATAGGTTATGATGAAGGAGATCGTTGATTTAAAACGCTACGGTCATCTAACCATGTTGCTATTATATATTTCCTACCTGCTTTGTCTCTCTCCTCGAAACCTAATCATTTTTAAGATTAGAAGAAACGTGATCTCTCTCTCTCTCTCTCTCTCTCTCTCTCTCTCTCTCTCTCTCTCTCTCTATTCACACTTAGCAAAAATCAGTACAGTGGTAACGGATATAAACTGGAATTGAAAAGATGTAACACCACTCAATGTGGCAATATTTTTACATACAAAATAGCAAATACTTGGAATAGACTTCCAGAGGATGCAGTAGAAGACTTTAAGAATAAGTTAGACAAAATCATAAGAACTCTCTAAATGCTTAAACTAAATCGCTCTACCTAAGAACAAATGGAGTCTCAGCGGATGGACTAAAAAGTCTTTGAGTCATCGAAAATCATTGAAACTCTCTCTCTCTCTCTCTCTCTCTCTCTCTCTCTCTCTCTCTCTGTAAATGAGTTCAAGAATAAGTTAGACAAAATCATAAGAACTCTCTAAATGCTTAACTTAAACTAAACCGCTCTACCAAAGAGCAAATGGAGTCTCCGTGGATGAACTAAAAAGTCTTTGAGTCATCGAAAATCATTGTAACTCTCTCTCTCTCTCTCTCTCTCTCTCTCTCTCTCTCTCTCTCTGTAAATGAGTTCAAGAATAAGTTAGACAAAATCATAAGAACTCTCTAAATGCTTAACTTAAACTAAACTGCTCTACCAAAGAGCTAATGGAGTCTCCGTGGATGAACTAAAAAGTCTTTGAGACATCCAAAATCATTTTAACTCTCTCTCTCTCTCTCTCTCTCTCTCTCTCTCTCTCTCTCTCGGTGGTTCAGTATAGAGTTTCGCAAGACACTCTCCATTCCCAGGGGACTTTCAGCCTCGTATGTGAAATTTCCTCAGAGAGAACAGAACTGGAATTGGGATCAATACGGCTCCGAAGCCCTGGATCATCCTCCGGCGAACGATTTCCTACGGCTTACCTGTCAACCCTGGAACGCCAACAATATCTTGATACTCTGGAAATATACCAGTGGCCATTGTAGAACAATTCGAGCCAAATCTACATTGCATTCAGTTTGTTTCGATTCATACTCTGTTTCAATGTTGTTAATGGTCTTAGAATATTTTATTTTAAATGTTCATTACTTTTCATATTATTTTTATTATTGTTATTATTATTATTATTATTATTATTATTTGCTAAACTACAACTCTAGTTGGAAAAGCAGGATGCTATAAGCCCTGGGGCCCCAACAGGTAAAATAGCCCAGTGAGGAAAGGAAACAGGGAAAAATGGAATATTCTAAGAACATTAAAAACATTAAAATAGATATTTCCTATATAAACTATAAAAACCTTAACAAATCAAGAAGAGACATTAGATAGAATAGTGGGCCCAAGTTTTTTCATTTTCTTGTTTCCTTATTTCCTTTCCTTACTACAATATGTAAGTTAGTATTATGAGCATCTGGATCTTACATAAAACAACAATCATTTCCATACTAGTCAATACAGTTTCCAAAGTCTCCAATTATGGACTTAACTTTTCTTTCTTCAAACTCTTCCTGTCGTCTTCAGTGTTGAGGCGAGGTATAACTCTAATTGTAATTTCCATCTTGTAAACAATAGCTAACGATTAATTGAATCAGTGGAACTTCAAAAGTTCAAACTTTAGGTAAACTTTTTTGTTGAACAGGATGACATAAGTATATTTAAAGTTTATATTTGAAATATTTGTTTTAATGTTGTTATTTTTTTCTAAATATTGTATCTTATTTTTTTATCACTACTAATATCATTTATCTATTTCCTTATTTCCTTTCCTCACTGGGCTATTTTCCCTGTTGGAGCCGTTGGGCTTATAGCATCTTGCTTTTCCAACTAGGTTTGTAGCTTAGCTAGTAATAAGAATAATAACAATAATAATAATAATAATAATAATAATAATAATAATAATAATAATAATAATAATAATAATAATAATGTTGATAAATGCTTTACTAGATGTTAGAACATTAAAATACCCCTTTGAGTAATAGGATGGTTATATACATCAATCGAAAAGAAAGTGCTCGACCTAAGTGTGGGCATTTGACGTTCAATGCTGTTCCCTGAACGTCGTTTAACAACCCCCATCTCACCATCAACCCCATCACCTTCCACCCTGCTTTCACTATCACATTTAGATCAACGTTCTCTTTCCCAGCTAGTTTTAAATCTACACTCTTGCAGATTTCAGGATTACTTTGTGTTTAATGTATAATAAGAATAATTGAATAGTGAATGCGATGTACCAGTTATAATAAGGTCAACTGAAATTGTTGTTATG
>NC_090731.1:19088092-19090592 GCF_036898095.1 Palaemon carinicauda | reverse complement strand
TAACTACTTTTCTGTGTTCGAAGACACAGCCAAGAATCTCAATTGGCCTCAGGACAAATGGTATTTGATCATCCGGAACTCATTTAAAGGTAAAGCATTATCTGTATGTGCCACTATGTTAGAGGAACATGATTATTTCATAATTAAACAAGCAATCCTTGATGCTTATTCTATTACTGCGGAAGGTTATAGGCAGATATTTCGTAATAGTCAGAAGCAAGTTCAGCAGACCTTTTTAGAATTTATGAATGGAAAGATTAAACAGTTTCAGAAGTGGGTAGACAAAGTAGATGTCAAAACTTTTGAGCAGTTGAAAGATTTAATAGTAATGGAGGAGTTCTTAAGGAAAATACCAGGTAGCATTATTGTGTATCTAAGAGAGCAGAATGAATCTGACCCTAAGAAAGCCGCTTTAAAGGCAGATGACTATGCTCTTATTCATAAAGTAGGTAAAACCCCATATAAAGAAACTAGACCTAAGGAAACTTGTACATACTGCAAACAAGAAGGACATCATATTTCAGAATGTCCTGATCCACATTGTGCAGCTTCATACTTAAAGAGAAAACCTAATCCCCCTCAATTCTCTCCTAAGCAAATGAGTCTGCCCAAACAGGAACCAAAACCTAAGGTGGAGAAGAAAAAGACCTTCCATTGTGCATCACACGAGTCCCAAGCGTTTGCACCCTTCACTTGCTCAGGCAAAATAAATGGTAAACCTGTAACCATACTCAGAGACACTGGATCCTCTCAAACGATCGTCTCTCCTAAAGTAATACGACCTAAAGGTGAAACTCACAGGTATGTTGCAGTTAATGACTTAACCAGTAAGTCAATGTTGCCTCTCATTAATGTAAACCTTCATTGTCCTTATTTCTCTGGAACTACTGAAGTAGCTGTAAATCCAGAACTGTTACCATGCAAGAATGTTGATGTAATCCTGGGTAATGACATAGCTAACTCTGTTGTCTTAACAAACTTAATAGCAGTATCTCCAGGTGATGTTGTACAGGAAGAATGCTTAGCAGTGACACGAAGCAAAAAAAAGGACACCCCTACTGAATCATCATCAAACCCGTTGCCAGTCTCTGAACCTATGGATTTCAACGAGTTGATGAGTACATATAAGATCCAACCTGATTCCTTTAGCTATCAACAAAGGAAAGATGTCATTCTACAGCAGTGTTTCAACCAAGTGAAACCAAAGGATACCAACAAGTGTTCTTATTTTTATATTAATAATGATGTACTAATGAGAAAATTCAGGTCCAGCAAGAACAGTCATCTAGAAACCTGGAAGGATCTATTCCAGGTAGTTGTTCCTAAGGATATAAGACCTCTGATCCTAGAATTGTCTCACTCTGCTGACTCTCATCTTGGTATCACTAAAACATATGAACGCATCAGTCAAGACTTTTATTGGCCAAACATGAAGAATGACATTAAAGAGTACGTAAAAACATGTACAACATGTCAAAAAACCAATGGAGCATTAGAACGCACTCACCAGACCATTAAAAATCTTCTCCGGAAATACATCCATAGTTCAGGTAACGAGTGGGATTGCGATTTGGAACTGATCATGTACATCATACGAGGAGTTCGAAATCAGTCTACTGGTATGTCACCTTTTGAACTACTCTTCGGTCGACGGCCACGAACTATCCTCAGTTCAGTCAAAGAACGCATCCTGAAGTTGGGAGATAATGAGGTACCTCTTTCCCAATATATTTCAGAACTCAACAAGAAACTTTCAGATCTTCACTCCATTGCCAAAACTAACTTGATAACAGCTCAAGAGAAGATGAAGATTAACTATGATAAAAAGGCTAAAACCAGAAGTTTCAAAGTAGGAGATGCAGTGCTGCTATACCATCCGATTGCAGGCTCTCCCCTACAAGAGAAATACCAGGGACCTTATACCATCACTCAACGTATCTCGCCAACCAACTATATAATCGCCACTCCAGATAAGCGTAAGTCTACTCAATTAGTCCACATAAACCTCTTAAAGGCCTATTTGTCTCCCTCAACAGCTGAAAATAAAACTGTAATGATTACTAGTGCCATACCATACATAGATTGTCCTATGGATCAATTTACAGATGATCCAATAACTGCATCTTGGCAGGATTCTCAAAACTCAAAGATCTTGGAAAACTTATCAGACTATCTAAAACCCTTATCTGCATCAAAATGTAAATCTTTAGTAGCTTTATTCCATGAATTTCCTAGTATAACTTCAGATAAACCAGGCAGATGCACCATGCTAGATCATGACATCAAACTACAACCAGGTGCTGCACCCATTAAACAAGCTTTCTATCGAACATCACAGAAGAAATTGGGTATCATGAAAGAAGAAGTGAACTACTTAGTAAGAGAAGGATTGGCAGAACCCAGTGCGTCACCATGGGCTTCCCCATGTCTCCTAGTAGGAAAGAAAAATGGTAAATTTCGTCTTTGTACCGATTACAGGAAGATTAATAATTTAACAATT
>NC_090731.1:19078092-19080592 GCF_036898095.1 Palaemon carinicauda | reverse complement strand
CGTAGTCGGGTGTTGTGGTCTACCTTTAGCAATAGCTCTTTTCATTGTCGAATCAAACTCTCTCTCTCTCTCTCTCTCTCTCTCTCTCTCTCTCACTGTGTGTATATATATATATATATATATATATCCATATATCCATATATAATTGGCGTGTATGTGTATGATGTGTATGAACTATATGTAGGTATGTGCCAGGTATGAGGATCCATTTAGTATCTTTTTTCCGTAGGGATTTACTTTAATATTCTATTTGAACAGTTTCCTCAGGATATAGTGGTTTTACATTAATACTATTATCCGTTAAAAATTATCATATACATATCCATAAATTCTGAAATAGCATTTATCTTCAAAATATCCAAAATATTTATACACTTCTTGCACTAATACCTGTTAACAGATACCAAATCCATTGCACCAAGATCCATGTAAAATTAGTTTTCAGTGTTAATACCCAGTTGATTCTGAGCCTGTTTTTCTTACCCACTGTTATCCTTACATTAAGGGGTCGGTTGCTTGAGGCGCCCTCTCCAATGCAATCTATTAAAGGCATCCTCTTCCACCAAGCCTCTTCTCTCCATATCATCCCTTCCCCTTACCTCACCATCTAATTTTCTGCCTCCCTCGTGATTTTCTCCCCATAACAGGTTCCTCCTAAGTTCTCCTCACTCCCCTCCCCACCATCCATCCTCAACACATGTCCACACCATCTCAGTCGTGACACTCTTATCACCTCTGTTATATTTACTACACCTACCATTCTTTGATCTCTAACCTAACAACCAGCAACCCGAAAACCGTTGTGTCTGATATAAAATATGAGGGGCCTAAATCCCTTTTGCTTCAACTTCCAATTGCCAAAGGTGAAAATAAATTCTAAAGGGGTTGGAGTTATCGAACTGATAAACAACTATATAAACGGAATTTTCCAATATTGGAGAATATGTCAAACAATGTAAATAAATAATTGAATATGTTTATTAGAAAATCTTTAGTAAAGTATTCAGTAGAGAGTTTAACTTCTCAGTTTTTAACAATTGTCACAAGGTCATTTTCCGGAGTGAATTTGTTTACTTCCTCTCCATTTACCATTAGCTCCATTTTGCTTCAGTTAATTTACAGTCCATTCCTCTCCCCTATTCCACCTCTTTGAATATATCTACCACTTCGTCCTCAGATTCTGATGAATACATCAAAGCCATCAACGTACCATTGCTCCTACAAGCCCCATTTACTACATTCCTTTGAAGATTTCTCATTACTAAATACAGTACATCGAATAAGGTTTCAACTCTGCTCTTTTCTAGAGAGGCGCATTCATTGCAAAGTCTTCTAATATCCTTGCCCACTATTTCACAAACGTTTCTATAGTCCATTTCTTTAAGTTTCTATAGTCCATTTCTTTAAGTTTCTATAGTCCATTTCTTTTAGCGAGGCAGATTTGCACCGACTCGCAGCGGTGGCCTTTTAGCTCGGAAAAGTTTCCTGATCGCTGATTGGTTAGAATTATCTTGTCCAACCAATCAGCGAGCAGGAAACTTTTCCGACCTAAAAAAATTGACTATAATTCTATGGTGGGGTAACATTACCACCCTCATTAAACCTCATTAATCAGCTATCAGTTTGATTAATTGTAAAGATCATTTCCAAGATCCTCGAATATGGGTTATAATCTAATTTTTCCTTTGCATAGCCTTTTGCTCTTAATTGTCTAATTATAACGACCGCTTCAATTGATTAACTAACTAGAAGTCAAACCGACAATAATGATTATTACCATTCATCTCAGAATTCCTCCTACGTCTTTACTAATTTGTTGATTAGCAAACTTAAGCCTTTTATTTCTCTGTAATTATCTTACTTCATTGCATTCTCTATCATAGTCTATCTATACATATTATCTGTCTCTTAGTGTTATTACCATCATTATCTTCCTATAGCTCTTTGAGTTGTAACTAGCTTATGTTGTAAGGCTTTAGTAATATATACATGTATATATATATATATATATATATGTATATATATATATATATATATGGAATTCACATATATTACATTTATAGTTATATGTACTGTATATGGAGCATATATATCTGGAATTAATATATATATATATATATATATATATGTATGTATGTATGTGTGTGTGTATACTGTATATACGTAACGCCTAATATCAACTAGAATAGATAAGAAAGAAACCGTAAAATATTAGTAGTAGTTAACTTCGCCATACTTTTTCGGAATCCATTTCCGTTTACTGGAAAAGCTATTAGACAATAATAAATATAACTGAATACTAGAAAAGGTTTGTTTATGCTTTATATATAAGATAAACAATAAAAAGACTAGAAAAAATTATATAATCTAGCGCGTTTGTATAATGCAGGCAGTCAATTCTACTCTAATAGCCAGGCCTTCTCCATCACGAGGCTCAATACTCCACAGTATTTTAGAAGTTTTATTCCAGCTCTTACCAAGTTGTGGAAGGATCTTCCTA
>NC_090731.1:19060592-19075592 GCF_036898095.1 Palaemon carinicauda | reverse complement strand
ATTTTCAAACAGAGGTAAATACAGTAAGGAAAGGAAATAAGGAAACAAGGTACAAGATAAGTAATGAACAATTAAAATTAGTGATTTTAAGAACAGCATTAAAACAAATCTTTCCTATATTTCGTAAATTGTATATAGATATTTTCAAACAGACCAAACATCTCTGAAAAATTAAAAGAAATTACATATCCTAAAAGCTGAAGAAATATATATTATTTTAAAAGACAAAAAATTATTTAATATTGTTTAATATTATATGAAACTTTTATATATTAAATTCTCTTCAGGAAGCTGATAGACATTTCATTTTTCATAATTCATTTTTGAATAATGAAAACTCACTAATTGATTCCTTGACATTTACCGGACAGTCGTTGACTCATTAATAATGTTTAATTAAAACCTAAAATCACAGACCAGGAAATTAAGTAAAAGACATAAGCGGTTTGAATATGAATTATGAAAGCATTTAATAAAATTAGTCTGTCCTATTTTAGGCTCCATTTTTTTCACTATTTTATCATATTTATCTTCCTCTTTTTTTATTTTAATAGTATATATGAAAGATCTATTTTCATGTTGTTTCTTTTCTTGAAATATTTTATTTTAATTATTCTTTATTTTTCTTGTAGTTTATTTATTTCCTTATTTCCTTTCCCCACTTCTATATCATTCCCTGTTGGGGTTCTTGGGCTTAAGGCATCCTGCTTTTCCAACAAAGTTTGTAACTTTGCTGATAATAATAATAATAATAATAATAATAATAATAATAATAATAATAATAATAATAATAATAATAATAACAACAGTAACAATAACAATAACAAAATAAAACAGCGCCATATCACATATCAGTTTAGGTCTTACCTCATCAATTATTAAAATACCTGTTGATGGCTTAATGCATTTATTAATAATACCAATTCCCTAATATCGCAAGAGGGTCTGCCCCTCTCTTTTATTCTTCTCCTGTACTTCCCTTTCTCCCTATTTCCTTAATCTTTCCCATCCCGAGTACCTGCCTTTGAGCTATAAACTGGATTGTATCCAGGGGTACTCTTCCTTTCCCCATATTCAACACTTCCCTATTCTTATTGTTATTATTATACTGCTGCTGCTGTTCACTACATTCATTCATAAGAGTTGTCATCACCAAATAACACTGTCATTGAACATAGTTTTTTTTTTTTTCTAAAAGAAAGTGTGTTTATCTTTAACGGGAATGCCTTGCAACTTGTTTTATGTATGGCTATGTGAAAATCTTTCGTGACCTTTTTTGCCAAATATTATTATTATTATTATTATTATTATTATTATTATTATTATTATTATTATTATTATTATTATTATTATTATTATTATTATTGTTGTTATTATTATTATTAATATTATTATTATTATTATCATTATTATTATTATTATTATTATTATTATTATTATTATTATTATTATCATCAATACTTTACTACCTAACATTACAAACCTGAGAATAAAAACCCGAATTCTGCCTTAGGTCACAGACGACAAGTTTTTTTTTTTAGATTAAATTTTTATATATCTATTTCAAAATTATAATTTTATATGTTTCTTTTATCATTACTCGCTAACTTGAATCAAAATTAAAATCTATCTTCTTCTTGTGGTAGTGGCTGATGCGGTAACTGGTGAACGCTAGCCTGGGTTTAGAGTCTCGGTCAAACTCGCTAATTTCTTTGGTCGCTGCAATCTCACCAGCCTTGTGAGCTAGGGACTCGGGGTTTGAGGGAGCCTATAGATCTATGTGCTGAATCATCAGCAGCCATTGCCTTACCTCTCCTTGGTCCCAGCTTGGGTGGAGAGGGGGCTTGGACGCTGATCATATGTAAATATGGTCAGTCTCTAGTGCACTGTCCTGCTCGCTAGGGCAATGTCTGTCCCTTGCCTCTGCCATTAGTCAATCTCTAAGTCCTTCTCCTGCTCGCTAGGGCAATGTCACTGTTCCTTGCGTCTGCCATTAGTCAGTCTTTCGGTCATTGTCCTGCTCGCTAGGGCAATGTCACTGTTCCTTGCCTCCGCCATTAGCCAGTCTCTAGGTCATTGTCCTGCTCGCTAGGGCAATGTCACTGTTCCTCGCGTCTGCCATTAGTCAGTCTCTCGGTCATTGTCCTGCTCGCTAGAGCAATGTCACTGTTCCTTGCCTCCGCCATTAGTCAGTCTCTAGGTCATTGTCCGACTCGCTAGGGCAATGTCTGTCCCTTGCCTATGCCAATAGTCAGTATCTAGGTCATTGACCTGCTCACTAGGGCAATGTCACTGTTCCTTGCCTCCGCCATTAGTCAGTCTCTCGGTCATTGTCCTGCTCGCTAGGGCCATGTCACTATTCCTTGCCTCCGCCATTAGTCAGTCTCTAGATCATTGTCCTGGTCGCTAGTGCAATGTCACTGTTCCTTGCCTCCGCCATTAGTCAGTCTCTCGGTCATTGTCCGGCTCGCTAGGGCCATGTCACTGTTCCTTGCCTCCGCCATTAGTCAGTCTCTAGATCATTGTCCTGCTCGCTAGGGCAAGGTCACTGTTCCTTACCTCCACCATTAGTCAGTCTCTCGGTCATTGTCCGGCTCGCTAGGGCTATGTCACTGTTCCTTGCCCCCGCCATTAGTCAGTCTCTAGGTCATTGTCCGGCTCGCTAGGGCAATGTCACTGTTCCTTGCCTCCGCCATTAGTCAGTGTCTCGGTCATTGTCCTACTCGCTAGGGCCATGTCACTGTTCCTTGCCTCCGCCATTAGTCAGTCTCTAGATCATTGTCCAGCTCGCTAGGGCAATGTCACTGTTCCTTACCTCCGCCATTGGTCAGTCTCTAGATCATTGTCCTGCTCGCTAGGGCAAGGTCACTGTTCCTTACCTCCGCCATTAGTCAGTCTCTCGGTCATTGTCCGGCTCGCTAGGGCTATGTCACTGTTCCTTGCCCCCGCCATTAGTCAGTGTCTCGGTCATTGTCCTGCTCGCTAGGGCCATGTCACTGTTCCTTGCCTCCGCCATTAGTCAGTGTCTCAGTCATTGTCCTGCTCGCTAGGGCCATGTCACTGTTCCTTGCCTTCGCCATTAGTCAGTCTCTCGGTCATTGTCCGGCTCACTAGGGCCATGTCACTGTTCCTTGCCTCCGCCATTAGTCAGTGTCTCGGTCATTGTCCTGCTCGCTAGGGCCATGTCACTGTTCCTTGCCTCCGCCATTAGTCAGTGTCTCGGTCATTGTCCTGCTCGCTAGGGCCATGTCACTGTTCCTTGCCTTCGCCATTAGTCAGTCTCTCGGTCATTGTCCGGCTCACTAGGGCCATGTCACTGTTCCTTACCTCCGCCATTAGTCAGTCTCTCGGTCATTGTCCGGCTCGCTAGGGCTATGTCACTGTTCCTTGCCCCCGCCATTAGTCAGTGTCTCGGTCATTGTCCTGCTCGCTAGGGCCATGTCACTGTTCCTTGCCTCCGCCATTAGTCAGTGTCTCGGTCATTGTCCTGCTCGCTAGGGCCATGTCACTGTTCCTTGCCTTCGCCGTTAGTCAGTCTCTAGGTCATTGTCCGGCTCGCTAGGGCAATGTCACTGTTCCTTGCCTCCGCCATTAGTCAGTGTCTCGGTCATTGTCCTGCTCGCTAGGGCCATGTCACTGTTCCTTGCCTCCGCCATTAGTCAGTCTCTAGATCATTGTCCGGCTCGCTAGGGCCATGTCACTGTTCCTTGCCTCCGCCATTAGTCAGTCTCTAGATCATTGTCCTGCTCGCTAGGGCAAGGTCACTGTTCCTTACCTCCGCCATTAGTCAGTCTCTCGGTCATTGTCCGGCTCGCTAGGGCTATGTCACTGTTCCTTGCCCCCGCCATTAGTCAGTCTCTAGGTCATTGTCCGGCTCGCTAGGGCAATGTCACTGTTCCTTGCCTCCGCCATTAGTCAGTGTCTCGGTCATTGTCCTGCTCGCTAGGGCCATGTCACTGTTCCTTGCCTCCGCCATTAGTCAGTCTCTAGATCATTGTCCAGCTCGCTAGGGCAATGTCACTGTTCCTTGCCTTCGCCATTAGTCAGTCTCTCGGTCATTGTCCGGCTCACTAGGGCCATGTCACTGTTCCTTGCCTCCGCCATTAGTCAGTCTCTAGGTCATTGTCCGGCTCGCTAGGGCTATGTCACTGTTCCTTGCCCCCGCCATTAGTCAGTCTCTAGGTCATTGTCCGGCTCGCTAGGGCAATGTCACTGTTCCTTGCCTCCGCCATTAGTCAGTGTCTCGGTCATTGTCCTGCTCGCTAGGGCCATGTCACTGTTCCTTGCCTCCGCCATTAGTCAGTCTCTAGATCATTGTCCAGCTCGCTAGGGCAATGTCACTGTTCCTTGCCTTCGCCATTAGTCAGTCTCTCGGTCATTGTCCGGCTCACTAGGGCCATGTCACTGTTCCTTGCCTCCGCCATTAGTCAGTCTCTAGGTCATTGTCCGGCTCGCTAGGGCAATGTCTGTCCCTTGCCTATGCCAATAGTCAGTATCTAGGTCATTGTCCTGCTCGCTAGGGCAATGTCACTGTTCCTTGCCTCCGCCATTATCCAGTCTCTAGGTCATTGTCCTGCTCGCTAGGGCAATGTCACTGTTCCTCTCGTCTGCCATTAGTCAGTCTCTCGGTCATTGTCCTGCTCACTAGTGCAATGTCACTGTTCCTTGCCTCCGCCATTAGTCAGTCTCTAGGTCATTGTCCGGCTCGCTAGGGCAATGGTTGTCCCTTGCCTATGCCAATAGTCAGTATCTAGGTCATTGTCCTGCTCGCTAGGGCAATGTCACTGTTCCTTGCCTTCGCCATTAGTCAGTCTCTTGGTCATTGTCCAGCTCGCTAGGGCCATGTCACTGTTCCTTGCCTCCGGAATTAGTCAGTCTCTAGGTCATTTTCCTGCTCGCTAGGGCAATGTCACTGTTCCTTGCCTCCTCCATTAGTCAGTCTCTCGGTCATTGTCCGGCTCGCTAGGGCAATGTCACTGTTCCTTGCCTCCGCCATTAGTCAGTCTCTCGGTCATTGTCCGGCTCGCTAGGGCCATGTCACTGTTCCTTGCCTCCGCCATTAGTCAGTCTCTAGATCATTGTCCTGCTCGCTAGGGCAATGTCACTGTTCCTTGCCTCCGCCATTAGTCAGTCTCTCGGTCATTGTCCGGCTCGCTAGGGCCATGTCACTGTTCCTTGCCTCCGCCATTAGTCAGTCTCTAGATCATTGTCCGGCTCGCTAGGGCAATGTCACTGTTCCTTGCCTCCGCCATTAGTCAGTCTCTCGGTCATTGTCCGGCTCGCTAGGGCCATGTCACTGTTCCTTGCCTCCGCCATTAGTCAGTCTCTAGATCATTGTCCTGCTCGCTAGGGCAATGTCACTGTTCCTTGCCTCCGCCATTAGTCAGTCTCTCGGTCATTGTCCGGCTCGCTAGGGCCATGTCACTGTTCCTTGCGTCTGCCATTAGTCAGTCTCTCGGTCATTGTCCTGCTCGCTAGGGCAATGTCTGTCCCTTGCTTCTGACATTAGTCAGTCTGTATGTCATTGTCCTGCTCGCTTGGGCAATGTCACTGTCCTTTACCTCTGCCATTCACGAGCGGCCTTTAAACCTTTGAAATGTCTTTGAACACTGAAATGAAAAAGAAATGAGACGGAGATAAGCAATCCTCCCTTTGCGGTATAAAAGATATTGGCCCAAGATATCTCTTTTGAGGAAGAGTCCGCAAAGTTTAATGGCTGTAATAGCTCGGGCAACTTCGGTGATAGCAAAGCCCATAAGATTCACTGTGGAATCACACTTCACTTTGTAACCGGGGTGTGAGACGTAGGTGGGAGGGGGGGGGGAGGAAGACGCTCTGCTGACATGCCTTTTCTTATTGTTTTTTCAGTCTTCTTCTTTGTATTTGTTTGTTTATTTTCGTTTTTCTACTTGTTCTTCTTTCTCTTCATATTCTTTCATTTTCATTTTGTTGTTGTTGTTGTTGTTGTTATTGTTTTTGGTGTTGTTGACTGTATTTTATAGATATGACCCGAAACTATACAATAGGTTCCCACGAGACATCCGAATGATTGAAGAAATTAAAGCTTTCAAGAGGAAACTGAAGACCTTCTTATTCTGCGAGTGTTTTGACAGTGATGATCAAACATTGAGCAAACAATACGCATTGTGAAACGTTAAATGCTCCCTAATGAACATCATAAAACAACCGTAGAGGTCCTGTAGAGAGTAGGATTCCCCTGCTGTACAGGACCAGATAAGCAGCCCTTAGAGTCAATAAGTAAGTACATGTTGTTGTTATTATACATATCTAATAACAAAGTTACGTCTTTCTCTATATCATTTTAAAATACATTTATGAGTCTACATCAAACTTCCTTTGAAAAGTTAAATCCTTCTACGAGATGATTAGAAGTCCTGGCAATATATCTGTTAACCCCAGCCATTGGAAGAAATAGATGAGCATATGAATAAATAAACTTATTCACTGATACATTAGTAAATGAATAAATTAATACATTAATCAATCAGAAGATAAGTTAATCATCAATAGATAATAGTGTAGAAAGATATCGTAGTTCATGAATTCAGAAGAGATCTTTAATACTAAATTCTATATGTTGGAATTTTTAGATCAAATAATGGTCTTTGTGTGTTTTTAACAGATGGGATATTAAATTTGACCTTGTTGAAAGAATATGTATCTTGGTTGTGAGGTCTAGACCTTTCAAATAATAGTCCAACATTAAAACTAAAATCTGCATGTTGGAATTATTAGATCAAATGATGGTTTTTGTGTATTTTTCACGGATGGAATATACAATTTTACCTTCTTGAAAGAATATGCCTCTCGACTGTAGGTTCTAGAGCTTTCAAGTGATATTTTAAAGATGGCATAACAAGCTCCCACTTGACATCAGAAGGAATAGTGATATAAAGGCTTTCAGAAAATCGAAGTCTTTTTTTTTTTTTTTTGTACATGAGATGCTATAAATAGAATGGATTTGACAATTGAAGATAATTTTCTAATATGACTCTCTTCATATCTGAAGGATGTAAATGAGAAATATATGTATATATATATATATATATATATATATATATATATATATATATATATATATATATATATATATATATATATATATATATACATGTATATATGTGTGTGTACATATATATCATATATATACATACATATATATATATATATGTGTGTGTGTGTGTGTGTGTATTATACGTATATATATTATATTTATATATATATATATATATATATATATATATATATATATATATATATATATATATATATATTATATATATATATATTATATATGTATATATATACTGTATATATATATATATATATATATATATATATATATATGTATATATATATGTATATATATATATATGTATATATATATATTACATATATATATATATTTATATATATACAGTATACATGAAGAGGTAAGCTTGAGTGGTTTCAGCACTCCACACAGGAGAAAGAAGGTCAGTGGAACTTATAAAAGCACAGGTAAATGGATGGCGTGATGCTGATGACCCATTTCTATGGGTGTACGAAGTTAATTGCTATTGTTGAAGATATCTGCTCTGAGCCTTCAGCCACAATACAGCTAGATCGGGTCAGTGACCTATGTTTTATAGGCCTATATGGCCGCCTTTTACACTTTCTCATCATTGTAATACATATTTTTCACTATTCTGAATCATTTGAAAACGGGTAATGTAACCTATTTCTCTTTCTTAACAAGACAATTTTTTTACTTTCGGTCCAAGTTTTTTTTCTTTTACTTTTATACGTCTTATGAAAGATAAGTATCTCGTAGAGACTTTCTCCTCATCGTAATACATATTTTTCATTATACTGAATCGTTTGAAAACAGGTAATGTGACCTACAGCATTCCTCTTTCATAACAGGACAATTTTTGTTTTCTTTTTTATGTTCAAGGTTTTTTTGTTTTTGTTTACTTTTACAGGTCATATGACAGATAATTATCTCAAAAACTTTATATTTTACATTTTATATGACATATTTGTTTGTATATAAGCTCATTTATCCCTCTATATACTTTCATATTTCTTTACAAAATATTAAAAACTACACCTGCTTTCCCTTTCTCTTCAACATAGGAGACGAGTCGGGAAAACCACGACTGGAAAAGATACATCACAACAATTAGACCAACTAAAATAAAAAACTCTAAAGTGGAAAAGAACAACAAACCCACATTTCAGTCTTCTTTTTTTAACGTTTTTATCTTTTTTTATATATCGTGGTGAGCTTCCCAAACGTATCAAGGGATACAAACACGTCAATTAGGACCAGCGAACATTTTATTTTTTTACTCCTCCGAAGCCATGGAATGTCCGGAGCTTTTTTTTTTTCTGGAGCGAAAACAGCTCCGGCCATTGTGCTCATGGAGGACTTCTGCGGATTCTGAATCTGTTTGAATCCCGTAGAGGATTTGATGAAAAGGAATGTTGATGGTAAGTTGAATCTACATGTATACGGTGTTATAAGTGAAGTGGGGTTTTTTTATATAGATTAAATGTATAGCAGTACTGTGTGAAAGAACGGTATGTTCAAGGTTTTACATGGTAGAATATATTCCAAAATTGATAGAGCAAATGACTGGATATATATATATATATATATATATATATATATATATATATATATATATATATATGTATGTATGTATGTATATTTCGACCCAGCCCAGTTCTCCCCATCACTGGTGAGAGGGTGTACGTGTGCGAGTGCGTCTGTGCATATCTATCTAAATATTCTAATTGTGTTTAGTAAGATCTACATATTTACCTGTGTCTGCTAAAATTGTCTTCATATCTATGAGCAACAGAAATACATATTTACAGGCATAAGCAAAAACATGAGGCATATTTTAACACGCATATACTGTATATATATATATATATATATATATATATATATATATATATATATATATATATATATATATGTGTGTGTGTGTGTGTGTGTGTGTTTACATACAAAGTTTAACATTAAGCCTTTCCCCCTGACAACTCTTAAGTAAACTAAAAGAGACAGAATTTCATAATTTTCCGCTATGTTAGATGTCTTCCTTTTTAGCGTAGGAAAGGGGGAACCTTAAGTGGTTTGAGCCCTCTACACAAGTTTCTTACTACGACGGTGAATATTTATGAAACCCGACTCCTTTACCAGAGAGGATCCACTCCTTTGAAATACGCTTTTTTGAGGACTTTTGTTTTTTTTGTTAAAACGTTCTGGGTCATCTATTCGAACCAACTTAAAAGACAGACGTTTCACGTTACACGCTATCAACATTATACGGATTATGTTATTTTTTCTGAGCTTATGAGTCTTCAAAGGTCTATTTATTTACCAAGGCACTTGCCCCAATTTTGTGGGATAGCCGACATCAAACGAAGGAACAAAGGAGGGTTTTTCCTCTCTTCGCTCCTCCCAGCATGACGAGGGACTCAGCCGATTTTGGTTGGTACTGCTAGGATGCCACAACCCACCCTTCCTCTTCAAAGGTAAAAAGAATAAAGGAGCCTTTCCTCTCTTCGCTCCTCCCAGCCTGACGAAGGATTCAGCCGAGTTTAGTTGGTACCTCTAGGGTGCCACAGCTCATCCTCCCTCTTCAAAGGTAAAATGAATTCAAGAGCCTTTTCCTCTCTTCGCTCCTCCCAGCCTGACAAGGGATTCAGCCGCGTTTGGTTGGTACCTCTAGGGTGCCACAGCCCATCCTCCCTCTTCAAAGGTAAAATGAATTCAAGAGCCTATTCCTCTCTTCGCTCCTCCTAGCCTGACAAGGGATTCAGCCGAGTTTAGTTGGTACCTCTAGGGTGCCACAACCCACCCTCCCTGTTCAAAGGTAAAATGAATAATGAATTTTGCCTGTAAATAAGAAATTAACTTTCTCTGTTATGTTAAGAGACAGCCTATTGACTTAG
Source organism: Palaemon carinicauda (assembly GCF_036898095.1). Classification (NCBI taxonomy): domain Eukaryota; kingdom Metazoa; phylum Arthropoda; class Malacostraca; order Decapoda; family Palaemonidae; genus Palaemon; species Palaemon carinicauda. The sequence continues at coordinate 19,065,623 of NC_090731.1, read as the reverse complement.
CCTTATTAAAACAGATGATAAGACATCTAGCCTCCTGGCTAGTACAGTAGTAACGTGTTCGTCTCGCATTCGCATGGCAGCAGATCGATCCCAGACCGGGACTGTGAGTTTAAGCTGTTTACTAGGGAGGACACTGGTGTGGTTGGGCACCTCAGTGAGGGGTTGGGCATGCCCGGCTGACGTTCTAGTGAGCATCTATTGTGATGAAACTGAAACTGGGACAAGATACCTCTACCTTTACTTATGACGATTTTATAACTAAATTGGACAGTGTGGAAAAGGTCCAGCTACTTTCCAAGAAAAAAAAAAAAAACAAGAATTAAACTAGTTTTTAGGTATAATTTTCTAACAAATCCTTCCTCTGATTCACTAATTTATCATATTCACTTTAACGTTAAAATTAACATCCCAATACGTATTCTATGTGTAGATTTTATCAGATATTTATAGAGTACTTAGTTTTAATTGGATTTATATATCAGAAAAACATTGGAAGTAAAGTAAAATCTTTTCCGTCCATTTTAGAAAAGAAATGCTTTAATAAAAGCATCTTTATCATGGTTCCTTATTAATTCGTACTAAATCCCAATACGAGGTCTATGTGTAGAATTCATCGAGTACTTAGTTTTAATTGTATTTATATATTAGAAGAATCTTGAAAATAAAGCATAATCTTTTTCGTCCATTTTAGATAATAAATATTTTATTAAATTCTTATAATGATTCATTATTAGCTCGTGCTATCGTATTAATTTTATATGTATTCAATGTGTAGATTTCATCAAATATGTGTTTAAAGTATTTAGTTTTAACTCTTTGTATATATTAGAGGAATCTTAAAAATAAAACATAATCTTTTTCATCCATTAAAGAATATAAATATTTAGAAAAAAAAAACATTTTTATAATGGTTCCTTATCAACTTGTGCTAGGTATTCTATGTGTAGATATAAATGTAAAATATTTTTTCACTGTATTCGGTTTTCAACGTCTGTCTCACTCTTTGGGTTCCCTTTCCTTTTCGTCCATTTTAAAAAAGAAATGCTTTAATTAAAGCATTTTTATCATGGTTCCTTATCAACTCATATTAGATCCTAATACGTATTCTATGTGTAGATATTATCAAATATATGTGTCTAGATAACTTAGTTTTAATTGTATTTATATTTCAGCTAATCTTGAGAATAGAGCATAATCTTTTTCGTCGATTCTAGCAAAGAGATTTTTTAATAAAAGCATTTTTATAATGGTTCCTTATTAACTCATACTATTACTTAGTGTCTATTGTATACATATATATATACTGTATATATATATATATATATATATATATATATATATATATATATATATATATATATATATATATATATATTTATATATCAGAAGAATCTTGAAAATTAAGCATAATCTTTTTTGTCCATTTCAGAAAAGAAATGCTTTAATAAAAGCATTTTTACAGTGGGTCCTCATTAACTCATACTATATCCAACTACGTATTCAATGTGTAGATATAATCGTAAAATATCTCTTCACTATATTCGGTGCACAACGTGTGTCTCGCTCTTTGAGTTCCCTTCTGACGGAAACTATACCAACGTTCCTTTGTAAGCCTAATAACAGTACTATGTGAATGGATCCGCCAGAGTGAGATATATCGCTCTACACTAACCTTGATCTATGGCCCAGACATTGCTAAACAACTGTGGAGTTGGTCCCGTGTGTGAATTCCCGGAGTTTCCTGAAATTATAGAGTATATAAGACCTATTCATCTGGGTTGGGTATTTTCCGATTGCTTATCTCGATATAACGTTTACTATCATACTTACAGTATTATGTAATAATGAGATTGTTAGGTAATCTAGAAGGTTTATTCTAGCTATGACTAAGTTGTGGAATGTTCTTCCAAATTGGGTAGGTGAAGCGGTAGATATCAGGAGTTCAAAGTTGTAGCGATGCGGTAGAACTTCACAAGTTCAAAGCTGTAGCAAACATTTTTTTTTTTTTTTTTATGTTGAACAGGCTGACATAAGTCTTTTTAAATTTTTTATGTTATAGTTCTATTTTTAATGTTGTTTTAATCGTGCTTGAAATATTTTATTGTTCCTTGTTTTCCTCCCTCACTGGGCTATTTATCCCTGTAAGAGCCCTTGGACTTATAGCACCCTGCTTTTCCAACTAGGGTTGTAGCTTAGCTAATAACAACAACAACAACAACAACAACAACAACATCAATAATAATAATAATAATAATAATAATAATAATAATAATAATGATAATATAGAAAAGTATAATATAACCAATTCTCCTCTTTCTCTAACAATTAATATGCAAGCTATATATATATAGCAATATCTACTTCGGTGAATATAAACAGGGCTTCGATAGATATAAACCTATCACATTTTTTACCCAAATAATAATAGAGCTTAGAATCAAATGAAGGATCTAATTAAACATTATAATTTGAAATTGCGCAACCTCGCTTAACCCATTTGCATATTTCATCTATCGTCATCACAATCACGCGAGTAAAATACTCCAGTTCAAATCACACGACAATGGAAAATATCTTTTGCAATTGCAAATATACAAAACTCGATATAATTGCAAAGGGGGTCATCGGCAATTCTATCGTAGAGATTATCTTTTATTGCAGTGTCATACAGTTGTGTGATATAATTCATTACGTTTGAAGCCCAGCTCGGTTTAGCTCATCAGTGGATGTGTTCGCGACATGAAAGCAGGGCAGGTGGAATTTTCGAATATATTCTATTATGTGCTTTCACTTTTCATCAAAATTATAGAGAGATGGGATAGAACGATATATATATATATATATATATATATATATATATATATATATATATATATATGTATATATATACTGTATATATATAAATATATATATATATATATATATACATATATATATATATATATATATATATATATATATATATATATATATATATACATACATGAATATATATATATATATATATATATATATATATATATATATATATATATATATATATATGTGTGTGTGTGTGTATGTATTTATATATATATATATATATATATATATATACAAATATGTATATATATATATATATATACATATATATATATATATATATATATATATATATATATATATATATATATATATATATATATATATATATATACAGTATATGTAATGATAAATAATTCATTAATTTCTATAAAAAAAAGTAGTCATTACAGATATCTATAATGAAATTTATGTTCTGTAACTGAGAAAGCTCCTTTCCTTTCACGTGAAAGTTTTTGTAAATGCTAATCAACTGTCATTGGTAAACCTTTATATCTTATAAAGATGAGGTTCTTATATTCATTATTAATTCATTTATAAACATATTAATGAACATTTTCATTCTGTCTAAAAATGTATTAATTGAAGTTGAAATCTAATCCAAACTTATTCTTCTTATATTAAAGTGTTTATTTTTTTTCATTTGAATGAGGAAAGCACTGTTGCCTTCTTTTTTAAGGACTTTGCTTTGGCTTTGGGGTAGACCGTAGTCCCGATCGGCTGCCCTGCCTGACATCGCTTAGACCCCGGTACCGTATACATGAGTCTTTTTATAGTTTATATATGACATATCTGTTTTGACGTTGTTACTGTTTTTAGAATGATTTATTGTTAATTTGTTCTCTTCGTTTATTTATTTCCTTTTCTCACTGAGCTATTTTTCCCTATTGGAGCCCTTGGGCTTATAGCATCTTGCTTTTATAACTAGGGTTGTAGCTTGGCTAATAATAACAACAACAACAACAACAACAACAACAACAATAATAATAATAATAATAATAATAATAATAATAATAATAATAATAATTATGTGTTGTACCAGTCACCAGCATCCGCATTACCTAATGTGATATCGAGTTCTAAATTGGCTGCGTTTTACATATTCGATATCAATTATCCCACCTGTTTCTATATCCATTGTAAGGGCTAGACAGGTGTTGATTCAATGTAATGACAGTTTATAGAGAACAGGACTGTTGGCGTATTTGCGGTTGTTTACATTTTCTTAGGAGAGGTTAGGACAGAAATGAATGACTTGGGTGAATGTATTTTATTTGCTTGACTGTAGTAGGAAGCAGTTGGTTTCCGAATGCTGGATGTATTTATTATCTTACGATAATTATATCGAGTGTTGTGTTTATTATCAACAGCCGTAATTCATAACTTTGGAGAGCTAGTTTTTTAATGTGGACATCTTGTTGCTGACCAGGCCTGTGATGGAAGATCTTTAATAGACTCCTCTTGATGTTTATTCAAGTTCCATATAATGAAGATGATGATGTTGAGGATGGTGACACTGCGCAGTTGATGCTGTAGTAGCAGATTGACATAATGTACTGTTAACCATAGAACTGTGGTAGTGTGCCGTGAAAGACACTTCACAAGTTTGGCTTTGTGATCCAGGTATTTGCTGCCCCGCCTCTTCACGCATGGTAAGTGACGTCATCAAAATTTTCAACATTGAAAACGGAAGTGTCGTTCCCGTAGACTTTATTCTCATGTCGCTGATTATTGTAATATAGAAACCCTTTTATGGTACCCTAACATAAATCGATCGTTACTTATTTAATTGATTGATGTTCACTATGCATTTAAAATAAATCTTTCCTCCAGAATTTCTACACCTTTATATAAGCCCCTTCTTTATAAGCAGCAATGAGTTACATATTTCTATATTAATATACTTTTCAATAACTTGTATCTTTGTTTTGGGTATCAGAACAATTATTACCTCCTTAAGTCAGTCATAGTCCAGGGAGAGTAACATCAGTTAGGTGCGAATTATTTCATCTCAAATCTCTCATTTTGGGGGGAGGGGGAAAGTCGTCTAATGGAGATAGTTGTTCTGGAAATATTTGGATTGATCACTTACCCATGGCATTAATTATATATTTATTAGTACCATTTTAAAGAACTCTTGGCCATGTTCTCGGCATCCTATTCCAAACT
>NC_090731.1:19048092-19055592 GCF_036898095.1 Palaemon carinicauda | reverse complement strand
GCAAGTATTGCTGGCCTTTCCCCTTAGATCTCCTTTAGGCTAAGATAAGTTTCTTGGCTGCGGGTGATCTGTCACTAAAGCAAGGTTGGCAGGACCCTCTTGTCCCTTCCCCCTCTTTCTTCGTAATGGCCGAGCCATTACTGTACTGTACGTCGTTCTACATCTGGACCTAGTATAGGTTAGGATGTGGAATTGACTCAGCCCCTTGCCGGCCGGCAGAGCTGCTGGCCGGCAGGGGTCTTACTGTACTGTACGTCGTTCTACATCTGGACCTAGTATAGGTTAGGATGTGGAATTGACTCAGCCCCTTGCCGGCCGGCAGAGCTGCTGGCCGGCAAGGGTCTTATGTTTTTGAGTGCGGCCCGGACCTCTCTTGGTCCCTCATCCATGCCTGCCGGCAGAGCCAGACGGCATTGGTCAGGAAGCCTGAATTAGTTTCTCCCCTTCCTTATATGCACTCTTTCGGTTGCCGGGCTTGGAGGTTGAGTACACTCTTATCCCGGCATCCATTCTATTTTTCTTCTAGTGCTGTACCTGACCCGGCTGCCGGCCTATGAGGCCGGCAGCCGGGCAGGTGTAGTCCTCTGGTTCTTTTGCTGCCGGCTGGCATCGGTCTTGTACCTTTGCCAGCCGGCTTATGTCAGCCCTTGTCTGCCGGTCACCAAGAGTGTGGCCGGCAGCTGGGTACTACCTTGTGTAGTTGCTGGCCGGCAGCCATTGCCGGCCAACATTGGCTGTTACCGGCCGGCAGTTGCTGCCGACCGGCACAGGCATTTGAACCAGAGTGCTGCCGCCCTATAGCTGTTAAGTAGTATACTTTAAAGCTAGTTGTGGTGTGTGCCGGCCGGCAAAGGCAGGCCGGCACACATCCCCCTATACTGTACTAGTATTCTTCAGTATAACATATACAGTAAGAAGAAAACTATGGTAAGGGTTTTGGTACAGCACTGTGTGTTCTAACACTATTGTTTTTTCTTGCACATCCCTTTGCTGTTGCCCTACAGATAGGAAGCTGAGTTCTTTCCTGTCTATTATCCAGGATTTTAAAATCATTGCTTAGGTGTGAGCTCCACCTGTTTCCTCTGGAAACCTTGCATTGGTTACTCTAGAAGAGATAAACCATTTTGATTTTATTATCTGGAAGGCTGCAACAATGGGTTGTGAGGGAAACACAAGTGTGTGTCTTTCCTTTCTGAATTGTTATGCTATACTATGCATATCCAGTGATACATAGTTCACTTGATACTCATGGAAATTTCTTCTCTTTACAGAAGGACACTCCGAAGTGGGGAAGTGCTTTCTGCAATGTCAGCAGCAAGAACCTCTGCGGAACTGAGTTTTGTAGGAGACACGCAGCGTACGCTGTCTCCAAGGATGATCTCCGGTATTGGGACCCTCAGGTATGTACTGTGTGCACTAACCTGATTACTGAGACCTTTAAATAGCTAGGAAGAAGCTTCGTACCTGGGTAAGGGGCTTCCAAAAGAACATTTCTGGCCCTTATCTTCCAAGTGAGAAGATGAGGGCGTATCTTTTCCCTAAGGCATCAGCTGATGCAGTGATTCCCCAGCCTCAAGAGGAGATCCCCTAAGTTCAGATCCAGGTGGATGCTGAAGTCGCGGTCGCGATGCACGACATCCAGTTAGATGACAGGATGTCTGATGTGGACGGGTGTCAGGAGGAAGACCTCCTGGCAGAAGCCCAGGATGAAGTTCAAGCCCCAGACGTTGTAGAGGTAGACGTCGACGAGGTGTCGGCTACTCCGGTTCAGATTCCGGAGCCTATTCCCTCTACATCGGCCGGTCTCCCAGTAGAGCTGGGACAGGCCCTCTCTTCTATTGTTGGAATGATCCAACAAATGCAGAAGGAGAATCAGGAGAAGGCGGCTGCAATGGAACTGCGAATGCAGTGCCTTGCAGAATCACATGGGCCCCAGAAAAAGCTCAATGTGAAAGACCTTCCCTTGTGCTCAGATGCTAACCCATGGAGGTATGCTGAGCACATGCCGATGACGACTGGAAAGATCGTCATCTCGGATAAGCTGGGCTCAGTTCCCCCTGGAGGAGGTGGAATTCTGACCCAGCAAGGCATCATATCCGGACTGTTATGTCCGGCTGAGGAAGGAACCAGCTTCAAAGGAGGAGACAGAGCCGAAGGAGGTCATAGTGATGGACCATGCTAAGGCTCAAGCTCTACTTTCATCCTCGATGAAAGAGAGGGGCTTCTCTAACTCAAAGGTAGCCGCATTGAATAGGAAGCTCCCTTCCTTTGTGTCCTCGCCTACTAGAGCCTTCCCCTTTTTACAGAAAGGGTTTCTGGCTGTACTAAAAGCAGTCGAGGCCGGCAAGTCTTGCCCCTCCCTAGAGGAGTGTAAACCCTTGTCGCTGGCCCTGCCTATGGACCACAAAGACTGGAAGGACGTCCATCTTACGTTCTCAGTTGGAAAGTTGGAGGCTGATATGGCCGGACGTCAGTTCGGCAAGGACCTCCCTAAGCTGTCTGACTTTCTTTTGCGAAGTGAGTTCGATACAAAAGAAAGACTGACTGCCTCAATGTCTCTTCAGACTACTCTCGAGACGATGGCAAGTGACCCCAAGGTCCATGAAATGTTCATGGTAGTGGCCAAGTCTCATCTGGCCACAGTGACGAAGGATCTTTATGGCTTCGTCAAGGCAAGGAGAGCTTGTAGGGAGTTCGTGTTTACCTCGGCTACGGTGAGGCACGAGCCAAAGAAACTAATCTCCTCTAACATTTGGGGAAAAGACCTTTTCCCTACCGACTTGGTCAAAGAAGTTGTTGATAAGGCCGCCTTGGAGAATAGAAACCTTCTCCAGAAGTGGGGCCTGGCTATCAAAAGAAAGTCTTCCCCGGATGAGGGTCCTCAACCAAAGAGGAAGACTATGAGGACTAGGCTACCGTCTCGGCCAGCCAAGCCTCTTAGACAGCAACAGCAACTGCAATTGCCATTGCCCCCCAGTGCCCCAGATCGTGGCACAAATCCCGACCACTTCTTAGTGGGTACCCCAGGCCGTGTCGACACAGTCCACGGCATTCACCCCAGCGTTCGAAGGGCAGTCTACTTCCTTTCGAGCAAAGCCTAGAGGAGCAGCCAGAGGCTCGTCTAGACGCCCCTCAAGGGGAAGGGAATTCAGGGGTGGTCGTGGTCAGGAAGGCAAGACCTCAGGACGGCAGTCCAAGTGAGGTGATACCGGTAGGAGGGAGACTTCTGAAATTTCGGGATCGGTGGACCTTCGATCCCTGGGCCCACAGCCTACTCAAGAATGGACTGGGCGGGAGCTGGTACAGCACTCCACCCCCGTGCCTTCGGTTTTTCCAACACTCCACCCCCGTTATGGAGGAGTACGTTCAAGAACTGTTGGAGAAAAAAGGTGATCCGAAGGGTGAAGCCCATCAATTTCTAAGGGAGGCTGTTTTGTGTTCCCAAGAAAGACTCGGAAAAGCTCAGAGTCATTCTGGACTTGTCGCCACTCAACAAGTTCATAGTGAATTGCAAATTCAAAATGCTAACACTGCAACACATAAGGACCTTACTGCCCAAGAGGGCATATTCCGTCTCTATAGACTTGTCAGACGCCTATTGGCACATTCCAATTAGCCATCGACTCTCCCCCTACCTAGGGTTCAGGCTACAACGAAGACTATACGCCTTCGGAGCCATGCCATTCGGGCTAAACATAGCCCCATGGATTTTTACGAAGCTTGCGAGCGTAGCTCTCAAACAATTACGCCTAAAGGGAATTCAGGTAGTAGCCTACCTGGACGACTGGTTGGTGTGGGCAGCATCCGAGACAGAATGCTTGCAAGCTTCCAGTCAAGTGATCCAGTTCCTAGAGTACCTAGGCCTCAAGATCAACAGAAAAAGTCTCGACTTTCTCCATCTCAAAAGTTCCAGTGGCTGGGAATCCACTGGGACCTTTTGTCACACCCACCGTTTCTCCACCCCGGCGAAGAAAAGGAAGGAGATAGCGGGTTCTGTCAAGAGACTTCAAGATTCCGAAAGGATATCAAGACACGAGCAGGAGAGAGTACTGCGCTCTCTCCAGTTTGCTTCGGTGGACAGACCCAGTGCTAAGAGCACAGCTAAAGGATACAATCGGAGTTTGGAGAAGTTATGCATCAAACGCGTGAAGAGATCTGAGAAGACCAGCCGCTTCGGCTAAGTACTCTTCTCAGGCCTTGGTCCCAAGCCAGACATCTAAAGAAGTCGGTTCTTCTTCAGCCAACCTCCCCCGTCGGTGACGATTCACTCAGACGCCTCGAAGGAGGGATGGGGAGGTCACTCTCATCGGAAAAAAGTCCAGGGGACTTGGTCCAAGCTATTCAAGACTTTTCACATAAAACTTTCTAGAAGCTAGGGCAGTGCTCCTTACCTTAAAGAAAGTCTCCCCGCCATCACTCGATCCACATAAGGTTGGTGATAGACAGCGAGGTAGTTGTGAGATACTTGAATCGACAAGGATCGAGGTCACCACCTCTCAACCAGGTGATGTTGGCCGTCTTCCGATTGGCGGAAAAGAAGAAGTGGTACCTGTCGGCAGTTCCACCTTCAAGGAGTCCGCAATGTGACAGCGGACGCTCTATCCAGGTTCACACCGATAGAGTCGGAATGGTCCTTAGACGCAGGATCATTCTCCTTCATTTCTGAATCAGTCCCAGAACTGCAGATAAGACCTCTTTGCGACGAAAGACAACAAGAAGTTGCCCCTGTACGTGCCCCGTACGAGGACCCCTTAGCGGAAGCAGTGGACGCGATGTCCCTCGACTGGAACAGATGGTCCCAGATTTATCTGTTCCCTCCTCACAACCTTCTGTTGAGGGTCCTCAACAAACTGAGATCCTTCAAAGGGTAGCGGCAATAGTGGCCCACAAGTGGCCGAACAGCGTGTGGTTCCTCCTGGCATTGGGAACTGTAGCTGAAGTTTGTACCACTACCCAGATCCAGTTCTGACCCAGCGAGTCCAGAAGTCAACTGTCCGCGCTTTCATTACAGAAAACCCGGACCCTGCAGCTCATGATTTTCTCTCCCTAGCGGTGAGAAAGCGTTTCGGGATTTCGAAAGCCAGTATAGACTTCCTTGAGGAATATAAGTGAAAATCTACTAGAAGGCAATATGAGTCATCTTGGAGAAAATGGGTGGCCTTTTGTCAAGGCGAAGAATCCGCAGGAGATCTTGACAGACTTCTGCTTATCTTTCTTCTCCACCTCCATGGTCAAGGGTTGGCAGCGAACCACGATTTCAGCGTGTAAGTCTGCTTTGACAAGACCCATTCTATATGCCTTCCAGGTCGACCTAGGTAACGAGATCTTTAATAAAAGTCCCGAAAGCCTGTGCTAGGCTCAGACCTTCAGCCACCTCAAAGCCCATTTCATGGTCTTTAGACAAGTTCTTCATTTCGCTTCTCTGTTGAACAATGAAGAGTGTGCGTTAAAGGATTTGACACAAAAAGTTATTTTCCTATTTTGCACTCGCGTCCGGGGCCAGGGTTAGTGAGATTGTAGCCTCTCGAGAGAGGCAGGTCGTGTTCAGTTCCTGGATGGGGGAGAACTGAACCTGTTTCCGGATCCTACGTTTCTCGCCAAGAATGAGTTACCCACCAACAGGTGGGGTCCCTGGAGAATCTGCCCTCTGAAAGAAGATGCATCTCTATGTCCAGTAGAATGCCTAAAGGTCTATCTTCATAGAACTTCAGACTTCAAGGGTGGTCAACTATTCAGGGGAGAAACAACAGGCTCAAATTTATCTCTGAATCAACTCAGAGCGAAAATCACATATTTTATTCGCAGAGCGGATCCTGACAATACACCCGCAGGTCACGATCCGAGGAAAGTTGCCTCATCCTTAAATTTCTTTAATTGTATGGATTTTGAACATCTCCGTTCATACACTGGCTGGAAGTCTTCCAGAGTGTTCTTTCGCCACTATGCGAAGCAAGTAGAGGAACTAAAAGAGATCTGTGGTAGCAGTGGGGTCGCGGTGTTAACCCTACTGTTTAACTCTGCGAGGAACAGTGGTCTAATTGGGACGATTAATTCCAGGGTGAGTGTGTAGTTACATACTGTACTACAAACTAAGTGAGGGGCACTGTGTTGCCCATCCAGACTGTTCCATTTCCGAAGGTGAACCTAGCATAAGTGCAGACATGTGTGCCGAGCGTTTCTAACGCTAATGTCATTGATTTGTAATACAGGCTTTTATGACTTTGTTACCTCGGTATCTTAAAAGTGGCATCTAATGTTTTTTCTTTCAGACAAACAGCTCTGTTTACTATCATACTTATGCTTAAAGTTTTGGGTTATCCTCTTCTTATGTATATATATATATAAAATTGTGGTTAACCTGTCTATTATTGCCTGTCAATAATCTGGTTTTTGGAACCTTGCGTCTCCTTCACCTGTGTCAATTTATTGGTATAATTGAGCATTCATTTCTATGTACCTTATCTGGGATAATTCTAATAGAATTGTTCCTTTATGCAAGCTATGTTGCATTGGTTTTTCTCCTATGCGGATATAAAACCTTTGTCCAATACAAGTATTGTGCGGAGAACTGGTCGATATTTCATATTGACGCAGTGGTTCTTTACAAACTATGCTTTACTTAATATAGGGCGAGACCACTATATTAGCTTGCCTGGTATTCATACATAGGTATATGTACTCTTCGAGACTTTTCCAGAGTCTAGTAGGACTCTTCCCTGTAGGGGGCAGGAAGCTCTAACATAGTTTATAGTTAGTTGAAAAGATGTATAACGGTATCATCTTAGGTCTCTAGGTCTAGTTGACCGGGAAAAAAATTACCTCCGGGGAGTACGGCACGTTCTGAGAATCCCAGATATAGTAATGCTCTGGTACACTCCATCAGGACGGACATGGCTTGAGCCCAAAAAAAACGGATTTTGAGCGAAGCGAAAAATCTATTTTTTGGTGAGATGGCCATGTCGTCCTGATGGACCCGCCCTTGCCTTTCTAAGAAAGGGCTGTAGGGACCCCTCCCTACATACAGTATCTGTAGCACCCTCGTGTACGCTACAAGGAATACAGATGGCGCCAGGATTGGCGCCAGGCACGCATTACGAATCGGAGGATAGGGAAAGCCTTGGGAGCGGCTCCCCTTTTTCTTTCCCGAATTCGTATCTCGCCAATCACCTCCTACGAGACGAAAATCTCTGTACAGGATGTAGATTGCCATGTGGCGTGTCTAGAATACGTCCTCTGATATGTCGCGATATCCCTTTCACGAGGGATACTCGCTCCAGGAGTTAGAATTCTGGGTACCTTAAGGTAAATTCTCTGGGAATATCGCCGTAGTTGTAATATACCCTAGGAAGCTACCCTATAGGAACTTCCATCAGGACGACATGGCCCATCTCACCCAAAAATAGATTTTTCGCTTCGCTCAAAATCCGTTATATATATATATGTATATATATATACATAGACATACATACACATCAGTCGTTAATAGTCCATTTCAGAACA
>NC_090731.1:19025673-19047592 GCF_036898095.1 Palaemon carinicauda | reverse complement strand
AGGTATGCAATCCCTTTCCCTCTGTTTAAGCCTTGGGCTTATCCCTAAGTGGTTTTTTCCGAATTTATTTTCGATAAAACTATACTAGGGTGTTACTGTACCTTCCTGTTCCTGTAGTTATGGTTCAAGAGGGACAGAACAACAGAGTTTTTTAGTCTGAGTCTGTGTTGTCTGGCTTGGGGCTGAGTCCCCCTCGCTGACCTAACACAGACAAAGGGAGCTTAGCTCCCTTAGGTCACTACCGAAGGTTTCTGTGGATATGATTCCTTCTTTTGTGATCTACCAGACTAGCCCTTGTTGCTGTTCTCGGGGGAGGATAAGTTCTTTCCCTGGGAGCAGCAACGCCTTCCTTGCTTTGGTGCTCTGAGAGCTGGCAAGTATTGCTGGCCTTTCCCCTTAGATCTCCTTTAGGCTAAGATAAGTTTCTTGGCTGCGGGTGATCTGTCACTAAAGCAAGGTTGGCAGGACCCTCTTGTCCCTTCCCCCTCTTTCTTCGTAATGGCCGAGCCATTACTGTACTGTACGTCGTTCTACATCTGGACCTAGTATAGGTTAGGATGTGGAATTGACTCAGCCCCTTGCCGGCCGGCAGAGCTGCTGGCCGGCAGGGGTCTTACTGTACTGTACGTCGTTCTACATCTGGACCTAGTATAGGTTAGGATGTGGAATTGACTCAGCCCCTTGCCGGCCGGCAGAGCTGCTGGCCGGCAAGGGTCTTATGTTTTTGAGTGCGGCCCGGACCTCTCTTGGTCCCTCATCCATGCCTGCCGGCAGAGCCAGACGGCATTGGTCAGGAAGCCTGAATTAGTTTCTCCCCTTCCTTATATGCACTCTTTCGGTTGCCGGGCTTGGAGGTTGAGTACACTCTTATCCCGGCATCCATTCTATTTTTCTTCTAGTGCTGTACCTGACCCGGCTGCCGGCCTATGAGGCCGGCAGCCGGGCAGGTGTAGTCCTCTGGTTCTTTTGCTGCCGGCTGGCATCGGTCTTGTACCTTTGCCAGCCGGCTTATGTCAGCCCTTGTCTGCCGGTCACCAAGAGTGTGGCCGGCAGCTGGGTACTACCTTGTGTAGTTGCTGGCCGGCAGCCATTGCCGGCCAACATTGGCTGTTACCGGCCGGCAGTTGCTGCCGACCGGCACAGGCATTTGAACCAGAGTGCTGCCGCCCTATAGCTGTTAAGTAGTATACTTTAAAGCTAGTTGTGGTGTGTGCCGGCCGGCAAAGGCAGGCCGGCACACATCCCCCTATACTGTACTAGTATTCTTCAGTATAACATATACAGTAAGAAGAAAACTATGGTAAGGGTTTTGGTACAGCACTGTGTGTTCTAACACTATTGTTTTTTCTTGCACATCCCTTTGCTGTTGCCCTACAGATAGGAAGCTGAGTTCTTTCCTGTCTATTATCCAGGATTTTAAAATCATTGCTTAGGTGTGAGCTCCACCTGTTTCCTCTGGAAACCTTGCATTGGTTACTCTAGAAGAGATAAACCATTTTGATTTTATTATCTGGAAGGCTGCAACAATGGGTTGTGAGGGAAACACAAGTGTGTGTCTTTCCTTTCTGAATTGTTATGCTATACTATGCATATCCAGTGATACATAGTTCACTTGATACTCATGGAAATTTCTTCTCTTTACAGAAGGACACTCCGAAGTGGGGAAGTGCTTTCTGCAATGTCAGCAGCAAGAACCTCTGCGGAACTGAGTTTTGTAGGAGACACGCAGCGTACGCTGTCTCCAAGGATGATCTCCGGTATTGGGACCCTCAGGTATGTACTGTGTGCACTAACCTGATTACTGAGACCTTTAAATAGCTAGGAAGAAGCTTCGTACCTGGGTAAGGGGCTTCCAAAAGAACATTTCTGGCCCTTATCTTCCAAGTGAGAAGATGAGGGCGTATCTTTTCCCTAAGGCATCAGCTGATGCAGTGATTCCCCAGCCTCAAGAGGAGATCCCCTAAGTTCAGATCCAGGTGGATGCTGAAGTCGCGGTCGCGATGCACGACATCCAGTTAGATGACAGGATGTCTGATGTGGACGGGTGTCAGGAGGAAGACCTCCTGGCAGAAGCCCAGGATGAAGTTCAAGCCCCAGACGTTGTAGAGGTAGACGTCGACGAGGTGTCGGCTACTCCGGTTCAGATTCCGGAGCCTATTCCCTCTACATCGGCCGGTCTCCCAGTAGAGCTGGGACAGGCCCTCTCTTCTATTGTTGGAATGATCCAACAAATGCAGAAGGAGAATCAGGAGAAGGCGGCTGCAATGGAACTGCGAATGCAGTGCCTTGCAGAATCACATGGGCCCCAGAAAAAGCTCAATGTGAAAGACCTTCCCTTGTGCTCAGATGCTAACCCATGGAGGTATGCTGAGCACATGCCGATGACGACTGGAAAGATCGTCATCTCGGATAAGCTGGGCTCAGTTCCCCTGGAGGAGGTGGAATTCTGACCCAGCAAGGCATCATATCCGGACTGTTATGTCCGGCTGAGGAAGGAACCAGCTTCAAAGGAGGAGACAGAGCCGAAGGAGGTCATAGTGATGGACCATGCTAAGGCTCAAGCTCTACTTTCATCCTCGATGAAAGAGAGGGGCTTCTCTAACTCAAAGGTAGCCGCATTGAATAGGAAGCTCCCTTCCTTTGTGTCCTCGCCTACTAGAGCCTTCCCCTTTTTACAGAAAGGGTTTCTGGCTGTACTAAAAGCAGTCGAGGCCGGCAAGTCTTGCCCCTCCCTAGAGGAGTGTAAACCCTTGTCGCTGGCCCTGCCTATGGACCACAAAGACTGGAAGGACGTCCATCTTACGTTCTCAGTTGGAAAGTTGGAGGCTGATATGGCCGGACGTCAGTTCGGCAAGGACCTCCCTAAGCTGTCTGACTTTCTTTTGCGAAGTGAGTTCGATACAAAAGAAAGACTGACTGCCTCAATGTCTCTTCAGACTACTCTCGAGACGATGGCAAGTGACCCCAAGGTCCATGAAATGTTCATGGTAGTGGCCAAGTCTCATCTGGCCACAGTGACGAAGGATCTTTATGGCTTCGTCAAGGCAAGGAGAGCTTGTAGGGAGTTCGTGTTTACCTCGGCTACGGTGAGGCACGAGCCAAAGAAACTAATCTCCTCTAACATTTGGGGAAAAGACCTTTTCCCTACCGACTTGGTCAAAGAAGTTGTTGATAAGGCCGCCTTGGAGAATAGAAACCTTCTCCAGAAGTGGGGCCTGGCTATCAAAAGAAAGTCTTCCCCGGATGAGGGTCCTCAACCAAAGAGGAAGACTATGAGGACTAGGCTACCGTCTCGGCCAGCCAAGCCTCTTAGACAGCAACAGCAACTGCAATTGCCATTGCCCCCAGTGCCCCAGATCGTGGCACAAATCCCGACCACTTCTTAGTGGGTACCCCAGGCCGTGTCGACACAGTCCACGGCATTCACCCCAGCGTTCGAAGGGCAGTCTACTTCCTTTCGAGCAAAGCCTAGAGGAGCAGCCAGAGGCTCGTCTAGACGCCCCTCAAGGGGAAGGGAATTCAGGGGTGGTCGTGGTCAGGAAGGCAAGACCTCAGGACGGCAGTCCAAGTGAGGTGATACCGGTAGGAGGGAGACTTCTGAAATTTCGGGATCGGTGGACCTTCGATCCCTGGGCCCACAGCCTACTCAAGAATGGACTGGGCGGGAGCTGGTACAGCACTCCACCCCCGTGCCTTCGGTTTTTCCAACACTCCACCCCCGTTATGGAGGAGTACGTTCAAGAACTGTTGGAGAAAAAAGGTGATCCGAAGGGTGAAGCCCATCAATTTCTAAGGGAGGCTGTTTTGTGTTCCCAAGAAAGACTCGGAAAAGCTCAGAGTCATTCTGGACTTGTCGCCACTCAACAAGTTCATAGTGAATTGCAAATTCAAAATGCTAACACTGCAACACATAAGGACCTTACTGCCCAAGAGGGCATATTCCGTCTCTATAGACTTGTCAGACGCCTATTGGCACATTCCAATTAGCCATCGACTCTCCCCCTACCTAGGGTTCAGGCTACAACGAAGACTATACGCCTTCGGAGCCATGCCATTCGGGCTAAACATAGCCCCATGGATTTTTACGAAGCTTGCGAGCGTAGCTCTCAAACAATTACGCCTAAAGGGAATTCAGGTAGTAGCCTACCTGGACGACTGGTTGGTGTGGGCAGCATCCGAGACAGAATGCTTGCAAGCTTCCAGTCAAGTGATCCAGTTCCTAGAGTACCTAGGCCTCAAGATCAACAGAAAAAGTCTCGACTTTCTCCATCTCAAAAGTTCCAGTGGCTGGGAATCCACTGGGACCTTTTGTCACACCGTTTCTCCACCCCGGCGAAGAAAAGGAAGGAGATAGCGGGTTCTGTCAAGAGACTTCAAGATTCCGAAAGGATATCAAGACACGAGCAGGAGAGAGTACTGCGCTCTCTCCAGTTTGCTTCGGTGACAGACCCAGTGCTAAGAGCACAGCTAAAGGATACAATCGGAGTTTGGAGAAGTTATGCATCAAACGCGTGAAGAGATCTGAGAAGACCAGCCGCTTCGGCTAAGTACTCTTCTCAGGCCTTGGTCCCAAGCCAGACATCTAAAGAAGTCGGTTCTTCTTCAGCCACCTCCCCCGTCGGTGACGATTCACTCAGACGCCTCGAAGGAGGGATGGGGAGGTCACTCTCATCGGAAAAAAGTCCAGGGGACTTGGTCCAAGCTATTCAAGA
This sequence comes from Palaemon carinicauda, assembly GCF_036898095.1. NCBI lineage: Eukaryota > Metazoa > Arthropoda > Malacostraca > Decapoda > Palaemonidae > Palaemon > Palaemon carinicauda. Next base: position 19,042,880 of record NC_090731.1, on the reverse strand, counting down.
CTTTTCACATAAAACTTTCTAGAAGCTAGGGCAGTGCTCCTTACCTTAAAGAAAGTCTCCCCGCATCACTCGATCCACATAAGGTTGGTGATAGACAGCGAGGTAGTTGTGAGATACTTGAATCGACAAGGATCGAGGTCACCACCTCTCAACCAGGTGATGTTGGCCGTCTTCCGATTGGCGGAAAAGAAGAAGTGGTACCTGTCGGCAGTTCACCTTCAAGGAGTCCGCAATGTGACAGCGGACGCTCTATCCAGGTTCACACCGATAGAGTCGGAATGGTCCTTAGACGCAGGATCATTCTCCTTCATTCTGAATCAGTCCCAGAACTGCAGATAGACCTCTTTGCGACGAAAGACAACAAGAAGTTGCCCCTGTACGTGCCCCGTACGAGGACCCCTTAGCGGAAGCAGTGGACGCGATGTCCCTCGACTGGAACAGATGGTCCAAGATTTATCTGTTCCCTCCTCACAACCTTCTGTTGAGGGTCCTCAACAAACTGAGATCCTTCAAAGGGTAGCGGCAATAGTGGCCCACAAGTGGCCGAACAGCGTGTGGTTCCTCCTGGCATTGGAACTGTAGCTGAAGTTTGTACCACTACCAGATCCAGTTCTGACCCAGCGAGTCCAGAAGTCAACTGTCCGCGCTTCATTACAGAAAACCCGGACCCTGCAGCTCATGATTTTCTCTCCCTAGCGGTGAGAAAGCGTTTCGGGATTTCGAAAGCCAGTATAGACTTCCTTGAGGAATATAAGTGAAAATCTACTAGAAGGCAATATGAGTCATCTTGGAGAAAATGGGTGGCCTTTTGTCAAGGCGAAGAATCCGCAGGAGATCTTGACAGACTTCTGCTTATCTTTCTTCTCCACCTCCATGGTCAAGGGTTGGCAGCGAACACGATTTCAGCGTGTAAGTCTGCTTTGACAAGACCCATTCTATATGCCTTCCAGGTCGACCTAGGTAACGAGATCTTTAATAAAGTCCCGAAAGCCTGTGCTAGGCTCAGACCTTCAGCACCTCCAAAGCCCATTTCATGGTCTTTAGACAAGTTCTTCATTTCGCTTCTCTGTTGAACAATGAAGAGTGTGCGTTAAAGGATTTGACACAAAAAGTTATTTTCCTATTTTGCACTCGCGTCCGGGGCCAGGGTTAGTGAGATTGTAGCCTCTCGAGAGAGGCAGGTCGTGTTCAGTTCCTGGATGGGGGAGAACTGAACCTGTTTCCGGATCCTACGTTTCTCGCCAAGAATGAGTTACCCACCAACAGGTGGGGTCCCTGGAGAATCTGCCCTCTGAAAGAAGATGCATCTCTATGTCCAGTAGAATGCCTAAAGGTCTATCTTCATAGAACTTCAGACTTCAAGGGTGGTCAACTATTCAGGGGAGAAACATCAGGCTCAAATTTATCTCTGAATCAACTCAGAGCGAAAATCACATATTTTATTCGCAGAGCGGATCCTGACAATACACCCGCAGGTCACGATCCGAGGAAAGTTGCCTCATCCTTAAATTTCTTTAATTGTATGGATTTTGAACATCTCCGTTCATACACTGGCTGGAAGTCTTCCAGAGTGTTCTTTCGCCACTATGCGAAGCAAGTAGAGGAACTAAAAGAGATCTGTGGTAGCAGTGGGTCGCGGTGTTAACCCTACTGTTTAACTCTGCGAGGAACAGTGGTCTTAATTGGGACGATTAATTCCAGGGTGAGTGTGTAGTTACATACTGTACTACAAACTAAGTGAGGGCACTGTGTTGCCCATCCAGACTGTTCCATTTCCGAAGGTGAACCTAGCATAAGTGCAGACATGTGTGCCGAGCGTTTCTAACGCTAATGTCATTGATTTGTAATACAGGCTTTTATGACTTTGATACCTCGGTATCTTAAAAGTGGCATCTAATGTTTTTTCTTTCAGACAAACAAGCTCTGTTTACTATCATACTTATGCTTAAAGTTTTGGGTTATCCTCTTCTTATGTATATATATATATATATAATTGTGGTTAACCTGTCTATTATTGCCTGTCAATAATCTGGTTTTGAGAACCTTGCGTCTCCTTCACCTGTGTCAATTTATTGGTATAATTGAGCATTCATTCTATGTACCTTATCTGGGATAATTCTAATAGAATTGTTCCTTTATGCAAGCTATGTTGCATTGGTTTTTCTCCTATGCGGATATAAAACCTTTGTCCAATACAAGTATTGTGCGGAGAACTGGTCGATATTTCATATTGACGCAGTGGTTCTTTACAAACTATGCTTTACTTAATATAGGGCGAGACCACTATATTAGCTTGCCTGGTATTCATACATAGGTATATGTACTCTTCGAGACTTTTCCAGAGTCTAGTAGGACTCTTCCCTGTAGGGGGCAGGAAGCTCTAACATAGTTTATAGTTAGTTGAAAAGATGTATAACGGTAACATCTTAGGTCTCTAGGTCTAGTTGACCGGGAAAAAATTACCTCCGGGGAGTACGGCACGTTCTGAGAATCCACAGATATAGTAATGCTCTGGTACACTTCCATCAGGACGACATGGCTTGAGCCCAAAAAACGGATTTTGAGCGAAGCGAAAAATCTATTTTTGGGTGAGATGGCCATGTCGTCCTGATGGACCCGCCCTTGCCTTTCTAAGAAAGGGCTGTAGGACCCCTCCCTACATACAGTATCTGTAGCACCTCGTGTACGCTACAAGGAATACAGATGGCGCCAGGATTGGCGCCAGGCACGCATACGAATCGGAGGATAGGGAAGCCTTGGGAGCGGCTCCCCTTTTTCTTTCCCGAATTCGTATCTCGCCAATCACCTCCTACGAGACGAAATCTCTGTACAGGATGTAGATTGCCATGTGGCGTGTCTAGAATACGTCCTCTGATATGTCGCGATATCCCTTTCACGAGGGATACTCGCTCCAGGAGTTAGAATTCTGGGTACCTTAAGGTAAATTCTCTGGGAATATCGCCGTAGTTGTAATATACCCTAGGAAGCTACCCTATAGGAACTTCCATCAGGACGACATGGCCATCTCACCCAAAAATAGATTTTTCGCTTCGCTCAAAATCCGTTATATATATATATGTATATATATATACATAGACATACATACACATCAGTCGTTAATAGTCCATTTCAGAACAAAGATCTCAGGCATGTCTTCTTATAGTCTTTCAATGCCAGTCCACACCTGCAAACTTTCTTGGTACATCAATCCATCGTCTTATGTTTCCTTACCTTTCACTTCCAATCTCTAAGGGTCCATTCTATCATTCTTATTATCCATCTATTATCTGTCATTCTCATTACATGTCCTGTCCATATCCTTTTCTTTTTCTGAAATGTTAGAATATCCTCTACATTAGTTTGCTCTCGTATCCAGAACGCTATTAAACCATTTTTCTCTATGGCTTCAACTGTTTTTGAGCGACAGAGAAAGTTTTGAAGAAGATCCTCCTTTGTCTCCAACATGTTAAATAAAGATTGAAGTTTCCTGTTTGTACATAGCTAAGTTTACGTTCTTGTACGCGTGCGGGGTTTTGAGCACCGATAGGCTTAACATAACGAAGTAGGTTTGAAGAACTTTCTAGTTAGATTTTCAAACGAATCGAATAGTTTTTTTTTTTTTTTTTTTTTTTTTTTTTTTTTTTTTTTTTTAATCCTAGATTAGATATCATTTACGGATCTTAAAATCACATATGAATTTCTGAAAAAAATTATGAAAACTAAATGCACTTCCACAGTTAATGATTTCTTGTGAAGAATAATACAATAATCTATTGTGATTAGCTTGGTACAAAAGTAATTCTCCCTTGGCTACTATTGGCAGTTATATTCTATGAATATTTTTCTTCCATATTCTTTCAAGATACTAAGTAAGGGAATATATCATAGAAATTCACTGAGCCTTGGATATATTTTGTAGAGTAGTTTGAATGATTAAAATCCACTAATGAGCAGGAGGAGGAAGGGTCATTAAACTTTTGCATAATTTCCTGAACAATGAACGTATATATTTATATTATATGTGTATATATATATATATATATATATATATATATATATATATATATATATATATATATATATATATATATATATATAACTGTATGTGCATTCATATATACATATATAATTATATGTATATAAATCTATATATATACATATATATATATATATATATATATATATATATATATATATATATTATATGTATACATATATATATATATATATATATATATATATATATATATATATATATATATATATACACAAATGTATACATTTGTGTGTATGAGACAGACACCCAGACTGAGAGCCAGACAGAAGTACGTAACCATATTATCTTTTCAACCAAATCCTTGGTTTTATTGAAGCGATTATCTGTAACCTCTTGTAAAAAGCATTGGGAATATATTTATTATTGTACATCATCACATATAAAATTCCCCCGAGAAAATATAGCTACTACAATGTTCCATCTGGCTTCCGAACACGAAGTCCATTATAAACATTTCTACAGGAATTTCCGAGAGAAATTGGTCACATTCCCTTACCCTTAGAGTTCCTAATCGCATCAAGAAAAGCTTACGCGCTGAGAATTGCATTTACTAGGCTATCACAGGGCCGAACTGTCGTATCAAATCACCGCCAAATTCTTTGAAAAGAGATTGGGAGGATTTGGGAAGAAATTTTATTCTATTAGCTGCTTTCTTCTCGATTTGGGTGGTTTTTGTGTTATCAACAATGGCGATAAACAACGCCCTCTAGTGCAATGTTGTAAAAACTACGTAAAGGCTGACTCAAGTACATAATTTCCTTATAAACATTTACGAGTATGAGTAAAGGGGACATTTTGAAACAACGCCCTCTAGTGCAATGTTGTAAAAACTATGTAAAGGTTGACTTAGGTACATAATTTCCTTATAAACATTTACGAGTATCAGTAAAGGGGACATTTTGAAACAACGCCCCTCTAGTGCAATGCTTTACAAAACTATTTAAAGGCTGACTCAAGTACATAATTTCCTTATAAACATTTGCGAGTATCAGTAAAGGGGACATTTTGAAACAACGCCCTCTAGTGCAGTGTTGTACAAAACTATGTAAAGGTTGACTTAGGTACATAATTTCCTTATAACTATTTGCAAATATCAGTGAAGGGGACATTTTGAAACAACGCCCTCTAGTGCAATGTTTTACAAAACTATGTAAAGGCTGATTAAGTACATAATTTCCTTATAACCATTTGCGAATATCAGTAAAGGGGACATTTTGAAACAACGCCCCTCTAGTGTAATGTTGTACAAAACTATGTAAAGGTTGACTTAGGTACATAATTTCCTTATAAACATTTACGAGTATCAGTAAAGGGGACATTTTGAAACAACGCCCCTCCAGTGCAATGTTTTACAAAACTAAGTAAAGGTTGACTTAGGTACATAATTTCCTTATAAACATTTACGAGTATCAGTAAAGGGGACATTTTGAAACAACGCCCCTCTAGTGCATTGTTGTACAAAACTATGTAAAGGTTGACTTAGGTACATAATTTCCTTATAACCATTTGCGAATATCAGTAAAGGGGACATTTTGAAATAAGAACGCTTTAAACTAATATCAGCGTTTAGTATATAACTTGAGTTTTCTCTTTCCTTAAATTAGAATATGAAACATAGATTTCTTCAAGTTCTTTGATGATCATCTTACTAACATCCACACACATTAAGAGAATAAGAGTAAATATTTATCATTCTATTTTGATAATTACTTTATACAAATATCAGCGTTTACTATATTACTTGAGCTTTCTCTTTCCTTAAATTAAAATATAAAACATAGATTTTCTATCAAATTTCTTCAAGTTCTTTGATGGCCATCTTACTAACATCCACAAACATTAAGAAAATAGAGTAAATATTTATCATTTTATTTTGATAATTACTTTAAACTATCAGCCTTTAGTATATTACTTGAGATTTCTCTTTCCCTAAATTGAAATGCAAAAAGATAGATTCTCTATCAAATTTCTTCAAGGTATTTGATGGCCTTCTTACTAACATCCACACACATTAAGAAATTAAAGTAAATATTTATCAGTGCATTTTGATAATGACTTTCGGTATAGTCAGTCCTTTTTGGAGATGTAAACTAGATAAGAGTATTTTGAATCTCGCAAACATAGTAGGAAATTAATAGCTATTATATATAAATCAATTAGATAACTGAGTAACTAAATAAGGTTGAAGTTATATGGAAGCAATCATGCTTATGAATAAGTAAAAAAAAAAAATATTTAATAGGGTAGTACTTATTTAACTTATATAGCTGAATGATCCATCTTAAAATAATCATGCTTATAAATAAATAAGAAAACTATAATTGAATATAGTATTGCTTATTTAACTTATATAGCTGAATGATCCATCTTAAAACAATCATGCATATAAATAAGTAAGAAAACTATAATTGAATAGGGTAGTACTGATTTGACTTATATAGCTGAATGATCAATCTTAAAACAATCATGCTTATAAATAAGTAAGAAAACTATAACTGAAAAGGGTAGTACTTATATGACTTATATAGCTAAATAATCCATCTAAAATCTTACCTTGGAGATAGAACCGTCTTCCAGCATCATAACTGATCATTGAAATGCTTGGTTCTTAACTCGCACATCATGGCTAACTGTTGTCACCAACCTAATCGAAGTGGATCAGTGGACAGATTTCCAATAATTAGATGCCAAATTGAATTTCATCTCTGCTGAAGGAGGACATCGTGGAGATATAGCACTCATGATGGCTGAAGCCGAAGTCTTAACTTATTCATTGGAGAAACATATTATATTGGTAACTCCAATCTATAATGACAGTTGTGTTACTTAACAATTAAGTTTAATTAATTGTGAACTAAATTCATACAAATGTACAAAAATATAGCACTCCTATCTGTTTACGTTCTTTCTATGGCAGTCTATACCCGGAAATTTTCTTAGCTCGTCAATCTTCCTTCACCTGCTTTGTTTAGCGGAGGTAAAAATTTTGAAAGAGCTAGTAATAACACAAGACTTTTTCCTGTATTAGTGTCATAGCAAATTACTGCCATATATATCATCTTTCATGTTTAAACACATACCATTTTCCTGTTTTAATCCTTTTCTTGTCCATCTTATCTTATTTCTACAATAAAATACTTTCATACACTTTCCTTTATATGCTGAATAATGCTATGCTCTGTACTTCCTGTATTTGTTTTAATCATATAAAACTTCATGCAACATAATAATCATTCACTTTATATACTTGCATTAATCCTCAGCCATACTATTAGCAGCGTTACTGTTAATATAATTGTGTTTATATGTCCTCATCAGTCACTTTCAAGATATAATCTGGGTCATACTTTTTACTTTAATGACTGTTTTTCCTGTCCTATACAGCCGGGGAACCCTACTCTCTACGGGACCTCCACTGTCAATCATCTTGTTCGTTCAGAGTATTCAACATTTCATATCACATATTGCTCATTTACTGTTAAATCTTCACTCTCAAAGAACTCGCAGAATAAGGAAGTCTTCAGTTTCCTCTTGAAAGCCTTAATATCTTCAATAATTCGGATGCCTCGTGGGACCTTATTGTAAAGTCTCGGGCTGCACATTTAAAGACTGTAGAACCTACAGTAGACATATATTTAGGTGCCAGTAGTTCTAAACCATCTGTAACTATTCTCGTGTCAACACGATTTGCTGGCTGCGCAATATGTAGCAATTCTCTTAGGTATTTTGGACGACCGTTTCTGATAACTTGGTGGGTTATTGTACATATTTCAAATACGATTTGTTGGCTGCGCAATATGTAGCAATTCTCTTAGGTATTTTGGACACCGTTTCTGATAACTTGCTGGGTTATTGTACATATTTCAAATACGATTTGTTGGCTGCGCAATATGTAGCAATTCTCTTAGGTATTTTAGACACCGTTTCTGATAACTTGGTGGGTTATTGTACATATTTCAAATACGATTTGTTGGCTGCGCAATGTGTAGCAATTCTCTTAGGTATTTTGGACACCGTTTCTGATAACTTGGTGGGTTATTGTACATATTTCAAATACGATTTGTTGGCTGCGCAATATGTAGCAATTCTCTTAGGTATTTTAGACACCGTTTCTGATAACTTGGTGGGTTATTGTACATATTTCAAATTCGATTTGTTGGCTGCGCAATATGTAGCCATTCTCTTAGGTATTTTGGACACCGTTTCTGATAACTTGGTGGGTTATTGTACATATTTCAAATTCAATTCTCGCTTTAATCGGCAGCCAGTATAAATCAATTAGTATAGGGGTGATTCTTTCTCTAAGTGGGATACCTTTTATCAGTCTGGCTCCCTTGATAACGATAACATGTCCGAAAAATATTATCCTAAAATATATCATAGAAAAGCTGTCAAAGATACAAACTGAAAATATAAAGCTATTTTTTCTTTTAATCATAACTTACAAAATAAAGTTTTTATTCCATTACCACATATGAGGTAAATGAATTATCATTCTAGAACTTCATTTGTAACGTACTAGGCAATTTTTATCCCCTTCAGTGATATTTTATAATCTCGAACATATTTCCTGTACACACTAGTCTCACTGTTCAAAATAATATAAGTTTCCCTAAATGGAATAACAGCCTTTTACATTTTAGACCTCTAAGAATTTCAATATATTTCTGTAGTTTTACAGTTATGAATTTATTTTATTACATCCGGCAACAAAATTGGAAGGAGGTTATGTTTAACCCCTTGTTTGTGATTTTGTTTTTGTGTGTTTGTATGTGAACAGCTTTCTGGCCACAATTTTGATCGTAGAATAATGAATCATGCAGGGATTAACTTTCATGTAAGGAGCTTGAAATTACTAAATTTTGGAAGGTCTAGGTCAAAGGTCAACGGTCACGGTCACGGTCAAGCAAAATTTCCGATTCACGTAGTCAGCTCTAAGTTTGAACACACTTCAAACTTTTTTATATTTGAGTGTATGAAAATCCACGCCAATTATTACATGTTAAAACACCAATCAATGTATATCAAGGTCAAGGTAAAGGTCGAGCAAAAGGTCATGAAATAAACTGCCGCGGCGGAGGTCTGCGCTCTACTGAGTGCCCCTCTAGTACTTGGTACTATTAACTCAATATTGTTCCTTTCTCCTTCTACTTTGGCGTTTCACTGCTGTATTTAGTTTGCTGCTTGAAAACTCAATCACAATTTATTGCGAAAGTTCCAAGAAAATCTTTGTTGAAGCCTTTTGGGCTCCTGAAGAATAGTCTATTGTAGAAAAGTCATATGACCTGGATTAAGGAAGTCGACATAAGGCTTATCTCGGAAAATTAAGAGTTGCTTTGTCTATAGATCTGGGAAGAGGTTGAAGACGAGAATGAAATTGAGTTTCATTGACGAGGAAGACAATGTGAAGTGAAACACAAAAAACATGATTTTTTTTTCTTTATTTGTGTTCTTGGAAGAAATGTCTTTTAAGTTGCAAGAGTTCTATGTTTCCTAAAAGGGCAGAGGTGATGTAAGATCCATTTCACAACGAGGTATTTGAAAGTATTAAAATTAACTTCCAGTGTGAATTATCTAAACGTTTGATTTACTCGCTTTAGATATTCGTAATACCTTAATAAGTTTGAATGTACATAAAAACGCTCACACATGCTTACTAAGTATACATACGAGATGAACAAAGTGATATGTGAGCATCAAGCTCTCCATCTTAGAAAAGCTCATAAGTTTTACCATGAATTTGTAGTTTATTAATTTTTGATCATTCAAAATTGCTCAGAATTATTTTAAATTTAATTGTACAACAACAAAAATAGCAGAAAGAACATTAGATACGTGGAAGATAATTATTTCATTAAAAACAACAAATTATATTTTTTTATAATATATTCAGGCATTTTAAATAGTAGCCAATAAACAACGCCTCCTCAATCTCCCCCATATGATTAAATCAATGTCGCACATACATAATTGAAGATTTCATTATAAGACACGAAATTATACTGATTTAGGGAACTTTGTAGATAAAGCAACTTTCAACTGCAAGTTGGAGAGTAGCAAAGTGTTTTAACTGATTTATATAAGCATGGTCAAAACCGAATTAAGGTAGTGACCAAATAATGTTATGTTATCAAAAAGCATCAGTATATTATTTCTTTAGTTAAATTTTCATCCATATTTAACTCAGTTGGGTACAGTTCGTAATTTGATACCGTGTATCAATATAGTATCCATGGAGAATAAAATTATGATATATTTTGTTCAGTTCCCCAAAACAATTTTATCTTCGACAGACCAGTAAAGAGAACCTCAATTGAACGCACGAGAAATTAAGAGACGTTGAATAGTAGTAAAGATATTAATTTAATGAAATGATAGATCAATACATACACCGATAATTATTGCAAAGGGTTTATAATTAAAAAATGTCATGCATAATAAATGTAAGAGTACTAAGAAGCTGTTTGATAGTTCAATGAAAATATGCCGTGAAAGATGGTAATATCTGAGGGCCAAAAATGCCAACAAGACATATAAGAGTTCCTCAGTATATGTTTCCATTTGCAGTTGTGGATTCCTTCTAGGAGAGGGACACTCCGAAATAAAACCATTGTTCTCTAGTCTTGGGTAGTGCCATAGCCTCTGTACCATAGTCCTCCACTGTCTTGGGTTAGATTTCTCTTGCTTGAGGGTACACTCTGGCACACCATTCTATCTTATTTCTTTTCCTCTTTGTTTGGTTAAAGTTTTGTAGTTTATATAGGAAATATTTACTTTAATGTTGTTACTGTTCTTAAAATATTCTGTTTTTTTCTTGTTTCCTTTCCTTACTGGGCTAGTTTCCCTATTGGGGCCCCTGGGCTTAAAGCATCCTACTTTTCCAACTAGAGTTGTAGCTTAGCAAGTAATAATAATAATAATAATAATAATAATAATAATAATAACAATAATAATAATAATGATAATAATAATAATAATAATAATTTAGTTGTATGTTATATATAATGTTTCTATATGCCTGAAAACTTTAAATCATTCATTCATTCTTTACCATATGTGATCATTTAAGGCACTTAAAGGTGAAGTCTGACAACTATTCTTCCGGAGGTCTTGGGTAGGTCAGTGGTGTAACTAGACAAATTTCCATTGCTGGAGTGGTTTTACAGAAGATAACATTGTTTACTGACATTCCACTTTTTTAAATATGAGACCATTATCTTTTTTTATTTTTTTATTTTTTTTTGGTGGGGGGGGGGGACTGGTACTGCTTGATTGAATTACCACTGTAATAGAAATGGTAAATTTCAGAAAACTATGATTCTGGTATACCACTGTGAAATGCTTCATCAGACTAAAAGTTGTAATACTATCAGTGTTGAGAAAAGGAAGAAATATCAGAGCAAAGTAGGTCATCCTATAGTCCATTTCTTTTAGCGAGGCAAATTTGCACCTACTCGCAGCGGTGACCTTTTAGCTCAGAAAAGTTTCCTGATCGTTGACTGGTTAGAATTATCTTGTCCAACCAATCAGCGATCAGGAAACGTTACCGAGCTAAAAGGGCACCGCTGCGAGTCGGTGCAAATATGCCTCGTTAAAAGAAATGGACTATAGTAAAATCATAGAGCATCTAAAGAGTGCCTCTTCTAACTAGCTTTATTTATTTTTTATACTTCTTGTTAAGTAGAGCAGAACGTGATACCAAAGTATATTTTCATGAATACTTTTTCTCCAGTGAATTTTAGCACTCACAATACCTTTTTTGGCATCGTTATAGCGAAGGGTGTAAAGAGAAAATGGCCAGCGAACTGTTAAGTACCATTACTTTGAATTGTGTAAAGAACCAGGAAATTGTGAATACGCGGTCTGGGAAGTAATATTATCTAAATAGGAGTGTATAAAAACACTTTTTCCCCAGGGAATTTTAGCACTCGCAGTACCTTTTTGGCATCGTTATAGCGAAGGGTGTGAAGAGCAAATGGTCAGCGAACGCTTAAGTACCATTGCTTTAAATTGTATAAAGAACCAGAAAATTGTGAATACGCGGTTTGGGAGGAGATATTATCTAAATGGAAAGGTAAAAGAGAAGAACCAATGTTATTGACGAAACCTCATTTGACGCCTACCAACAAAATAACATTGACAAGAACAAAAACTTTATTAATAAAGATGATGGTTTTTAAATAAGCAAATTTAAAGAAAACATGAAAGCACTGACTGCGTCTACCTTCAAATTTCATAATATTAACTGATAAGCATGTAATTTGATAAAATATTAGGTAATCTAATTCTTAGAAATATAGGCTATCAATAACTTATCAGATACGGGTTATATTTAAGGAATATTATGATCAGTATCAAATGCTTACTTACTTACTTTGATGGCTGCTTTTCCCGTCCCATACAGCAGGGGAACCCCACTCTCTACAGGACCTCCACTGTCGTTTTACCTTGTTCGTTCAGATTATTTATCTTTTCAAGTCACAAATTGTTCATTTACTGTTAGATCGTCACTGTCAAAAGACTCATGAAATAAGAAAGTCTTCAGTTTCCTCTTGAAAGCCTTAATGTATTCAATCATTCGAATGTTTCGTGGGAGTTTATTATATAGTTCCAGGGCCGCATATTTAAAGGCTCTGGAGCCAAAAGTGGACATAAATCTAGCTTAAATATCATAACGAAAATATATTTTGAATCACTACGTAGAAAAATAATAAGACTAAGAAGACTATTGTATTTACATAAGGCACAGTAACAGCATGAACATACAAACAAACATGTGTAGAAGAAAACAGAAAAATAGACAACCTATATTTGCAAGACAACATGTCTGGGCCTTCGTGGAAGAAGCTCGTGTCCTATTAGCAGAGTAGGATCGTTAGAGGGTCAGGTTAGATATCCTGGATGTCTTGGACTTCCTTGAGTGTATGTTTTTCTAGACGTTCAGATAGTTGCTTACAGTTTTGTTACACAAATTCAAGTTTAATTTTAATCAGTTTTGTATCCAAGTATAAGTATTTCCAGAAACATTTATGTATGTATGAACCTACATACACAAATCCACACACAAACACACACACAAACACACACACACACACACACACACACACATATATATATATATATATATATATATATATATATATATATATATATATATATATATATATATATATATATATATATATATATATATATATATATATGTATATATGTATATATACACATATATATATATATATATATATATATATATATATATATATATATATATATATTATATATATATATACATATATATATACGTACACACACACACACACATATATATATATATATATATATAATGTATGTATGTATATGTATATACATATGTATGTATGTATATGTATATACAGTACATATGCACATATGCATATATGTATATATATATATATATATATATATATACATATATATGTATATATACGTACTTCCATACATACCTACATATATATTGACGAATAACAAACCAAGAACTGTTGACTAGAATCGAGACTATTAGGATTAACTGCCATCCTAAGTAAGTTGGTGTCTAACAATATCAAAGAAATGAAGCACAACACGTAAATTCTGAAAATTATATTTTAACGCGCAATTGTGTACAGTATTTCTTGAATTCTTTCTTCATGTATTTGAATTGCTTCTGAAAATTGAATTCTTTCCTCATGTATTTGAATTGCTTCTGAAAATTGATATTTCTTCATGTATTTGAATTGCTTCTGAAAATTGAATTCTTTCCTCATGTATTTGAATTGCTTCTGAAAATTGAACTCTTTCCTCATGTATTTGAATTGCTTCTGAAAATTTAATTCTTTCCTCATGTATTTGAATTGCTTCTGAAAATTTAATTCTTTCCTCGTGTATTTGAATTGCTTCTGAAAATTTATTTCTTTCCTCATGTATTTGAATTGCTTCTGAAAATTGAATTCTTTCTTCATGTATTTGAATTGCTTCTGAAAATTTAATTCTTTCTTCATGTATTTGAATTGCTTCTGAAAATTTAATTCTTTCTTCATGTATTTGAATTGCTTCTGAAAATTTAATTCTTTCCTCATGTATTTGAATTGCTTCTGAAAATTGAATTCTTTCTTCATGTATTTGAATTGCTTCTGAAAATTTAATTCTTTCTTCATGTATTTGAATTGCTTCTGAAAATTTAATTCTTTCTTCATGTATTTGAATTGCTTCTGAAAAAAAAAAAAACTTTTTATAATTATGGAAATTTTTAAACAATGGCCAATTTATGACGTTTTGACTTTTAACTTTGAATATTTGATTTTTTTTTTTGTCTTGTTTAATAAACAATCGCTTATATTTGATACCATATATATTTCATTTTAAGATATTTTTCGTTGTCATATTTTAGTTTCGATTTTCACATTGCAGATAATTGAGAAAAGTACAGAATTTAATTTCGTTATTTGATGGTAATTTGAAAAAAAAAAATGCAATCTTGAAGAGGCTGTATAGAAATTACCACGAATCAAAATATAATAACAATAAATAGACTGTTATTATCATGAATAATAGTCTGAAAAATAATTTTGATTCAAGCAATAAATATCGTTAGACGTATTTCTAAAGAGAGAAAAAACAGTGTTTCTGGAAAAATCTTTATAAAATGTAAATTAGATTAGGCTCTACAAAAAATATATATATTCTAAATAAGAATTCCACGTCTTATATTTCTACAAGATGTCCAGTTAGGCTATCTCTCTAGAGGCCTTAGAAATGTTTAATATATGAGAATTTTTCCTTGTTATCTTCAAGAAAGCAGAGAATAGGGATCGTGACCAAGCATAGTAATATAAATTAACATTCTTTGTATTCTTTCCTTTAAACATTCTCTCTCTCTCTCTCTCTCTCTCTCGTCTCTCTCTCTCTCTCTCTCTCTCTCTCTGCGTCAATGACTTTCCATATCAGAATACCAGAGAAAAACTCTCTCTCTCTCTCTCTCTCTCTCTCTCTCTCTCTCTCTCTCTCTCTCTCTCTCTCTCTCTGCGTCAATGACTTTCATATCAGAATACCAGAGAAAAACTTTAAATCTCTCTCTCTCTCTCTCTCCTCTCTCTCTCTCTCTCTCTCTCTCTCTCTCTGCGTCAATGACTTTCGATGTCAGGATACCAGAAAAAATCTCTCTCTCTCTCTCCTCTCTCTCTCTCTCTCTCTCTCTCCTCTCTCTCTCTCTCTCTCTCTCTCTTCGTCAATGACTTTCAATGTCAGGATACCAGAGAAAAACTCTCTCTCTCTCTCTCTCTCTCTCTCTCTCTCTCTCTCTCTCCTCTCTCTCTCTCTCTCTCTCTCTCTCTCTGCGTCAATGACTTTCAATGTCAGATGCCAGAAAAAAAACTTCAAATCATGCTCTCTCTCTCTCTCTCTCTCTCTCTCTCTCTCTCTCTCTCTCTCTCTCTCTCTCTCTCTCTCTGCGTCAATGACTTTCCATATCAGAATGCCAGAGAAAAACTTTAAATCTCTCTCTGTCTCTCTCTCTGTCTCTCTCTCCTCTCTCTCACTCTCTCTCTCTCTCTCTCTCTCTCTCTCTCTCTCTCTCTCTGCGTCAATGACTTTCGATGTCAGGATGCCAGAAAAAAAAACTCCAAATCTCTCTCTCTCTCTCTCTCATCCCTCTCTCTCTCTCTCTCTCTCGGTGTCAATGACTTTCGATGTCAGGATGCCAGTAAACTTCAATCTCTCTCTCTCTCTCTCTCTCTCTCAGGGTCAATGACTTTCGATGTAAGGATACCAGAGAAAAACTTTAAATTCTCTCTCTCTCTCTCTCTCTCTCTCTCTCTCTCTCTCTCTCTCTCTCTCTCTACGTCAATGACTTTCGATGTCAGGATGCCAGAAAAAAATCCAAATCTCTCTCTCTCTCTCTCTCTCCCTCTCTCTCTCTCTCTCTCTCTCTCTCTCTTTAAAAAAAATTACTAGACATTAATTGCTGTACGTTGGGAGATAGTACTCATTGTTTTCTTAAATAAAGAAAATAAAGATAAATTAGGAAAAACAATAAATCTTATAAGCATAAACCGTGTAAACTGTCATGGAGTTTCCGAAATAGAACAAGATAACTGTTGGCAATATATAGAACCATTTAAAAAACGATATCTACTTCGTCTTTGTTCTGGTTAATCCAACTTATAAGATAAAAATATCTCTTCACTAATTTTATAGTTACATATGATTTATATGTTTTTTTTTTTATAAACCCTCTATTTCGTCTGCTACATCCGTGAAGACATACAGCGTCTATAAAATAGGACAAAATTGCGCTAAATGTTCCCATCCTTTAGTTTCATGGAAGTCTTTCTCTCTCATGTAATCCTATAACAATTAGGATTCTTATGTTCTCTAACGAGATATTTTCGCTAACAGGATCAAAATACCGATGTTGTGGGACCTTAGAAAAATAAATGCACTATAATTGTTTTTTTTTTTTTCTTTCTTTTTTTTTGTGAAGACTAACGTACAGTTAATATTAGGTTTTATTGATTAGACTGACATCACGTTATTAATTTATATATTTACTTGATTAAACGAAGATAGTTCTCTTACTTGAGGGTGCACTCGGGCACACTACTCTTATATATCTTCCGCTTGTTTTTTATTTTATTTTTCAAGTTATATAGTTTATATATTAAAGTGTTTTAAAGTGGTTATTGTTCTTGAAGTATTTTATTTTGATTGTCCATTACTTCTTTTGTAGTCTTTATTTCCTTATTTCATTTCTTCACTGGGATTTTTTCTTTTGGACTTATAGCATCCTCTTTTCTAACTAGGATTATAGCTTAGCTAATAATAATAATAATAATAATAATAATAATAATAATAATAATAATGATAATGATAATGATAATAATAAAGATAATAATAATGATAATAATAATAGTAATAATAATATTAGTATAAATATCAATATTGATATTGATATTGGTATTGATATTAATGATAATGATAATATTAATGATAATGATAATGATAATGATAAGGATAATAATAATGATAATGATAAGGATAATGATAATGACAATAATGGTATTTTAAATTAGGTCTGTACCTGAATTCCTTCCTCCTCCTGGTGACGTCAATAACCAATCACAACCATTATCGTTAT
>NC_090731.1:19013173-19023173 GCF_036898095.1 Palaemon carinicauda | reverse complement strand
GGTGTTTTGACCGCTTCTCCAACCCACAGCATCTCTTTCAGCGGTCACTTTGTCTCCAGCCGTATCGCTGTGTTGACGTTGTTAAGTTATTGTGAACTTTAATCTGTGCTGTGCGTGACTGTTTTAAGTTGAACTTTTTGTTGAACTTTCTGTTAAACCCTACTGTACAATGCCTCCCAAGCCTTCTGCTTCTACTAAGGCTGGTAGTGAGCCTAAACAGCACCGAAAGATGATGACGATTGCTGAGAAGGTGACACTTCTCGATATTTTAAAAGACAGTAGAAGTTACGCGGCCGCAGACCTCGAAGACCTGACGAAATCGGGCAGTGAAGACAGTGAAACACAGGAAGAGATCCAAGAAAATGTCGAAGAAACGGGCTTAACATTAGAACGGCTTGCCAAGCTCTGCAAGCTTGCGAATGAGGTGAAAGAAATGTCGCAAGAGTTGGACGAGGATATGGTTTGTTCTGTACAATTCTGCACCAAGATCGATGAACACATGGCTCCCTACAGGATGCTCTTGCGAAAAAAGAAGCATCGGCAGCAACTTCCGATCACAATGCCCTCGGAAGAAATTGAAGAAGTGTCTCAGGAAGAAGTTGAAGAGGTGTCCCAGGAAAAGACACCTGCGTCTGAAGAGACATAAAATACTATTATTGGCTGCACAGTAGAAGACATCATCAGCTTCATCATCATCATTTCTACTGTGCTGCAAATTCATCGCCATCATCATTCAAGTTTTTCTTGAACTTCTTTCGTGGTGAGTACAGTAACAATCTTTATTTTTTACTTTAATATTCTAACATTTTAATATTTGTGCCTGTTTTATAGTTTAGTACTGTATGCATTAAGTTAAAGGGAAGATTTTAAAAGTCTGAAGAGTATACATGTTGTAACCTATCATATTTTTTTTTTTTAATTTAAATTTACATACCTAAATCAATCTCTCTCTCTCTCTCTCTCTCTCTCTCTCTCTCTCTCTCTCTCTCTCTCTCTCTCTCTCTCTCTCTCGTAAATTGTTTTCCTGCTTTGCTACGTACAGTATGTACTGTATGATTTTATATAGATACGGTAAATAATATTTGTAATAACATATTTTGTAAATGCTTTTACTGTAAATATCATTATTTATCACTTTCATCATGCGCGTTAAATGCCTTCTTTGTTCTGAGCGTGGTTGTTTACTGAGCGTGGTTGTTTACTGAGCGTACTTTATGACGCCGTTGTTTCAGGCGGCGTCATAAAGAAAAACATTTCATTTGGAAGTCCTAAGAAAAATACGTAAACTAAAACATTGGTAATAACAAAATCAACATACTGTATAATCAATATAATCGATGCAAAAACTAACCTATACATATATGTGTACACTAAATGAGTTTGTTTCTTCATTATGATCAGAGATAAACGTAAACAAAACATTGGTTGCCATTTTTTATCGTGCTTTTTAGCGTGTTTAGGAAACGCATGATATAAAATCGCCTTTAATATTTGTGCCTGTTTTAGTTTAGGGTACTGTAGTACATGCATTAAGTGTTCTGTAAATTAAAGGGTAGTTTGTTAACAGTACTACTCTATGTACAAGGGAAGGTTTTAAAAGTTTGAATATACATGTTAAATAAATAGGTAAATATGGTGTCAATACTTCGCGGATTTTCACCTATCGCGGTCGGGTCTGGAACCTATCTACCGCGATAAACGAGGGTTCACTGTATATATATATGTGTGTGTATATATATACATACATACATATATTTATATATATATATATATATATATATATATAAATGTATAAGTGTGTGTATTATACATACACACACATATATATATATATATATATATATATATATATATATATATATATATATATATATATATATGTGTGTGTGTGTATTTATAAATATATATATACATATATACATATATATACATATATATGTATATACTTATATATAAATATATATATATATATATATATATATATATATATACTGTGTATATATATATATATATATATATATATATATATATATATATATTTATATATGATAAATTTTGCACATTTAAACGTGTTTTTCATATTTCAAATAAGTCATATATATTTATACATTAAAGTCTGGATTCTCTTAACTACCTCGGGATCAGAGCCCCAGGCGAAATCACTCAAAAGACTATAGTATCTGACTGGCCAGGTTTTGAACCCTGGTGCATTCTTCTGGAACTGTTTTAAACGTGAGCAAAGATCTGGCAGTAATTTTTGTCTTCTGAAGTGTTTTAAACGTTAGAGACGCTGTCTAAGCAGAGATCTAGCAGTAATTTTATTCTTCTGGAAGTGTTTTAAACTATATATATTCTTTGTGAACAAAGATCTGGCAGTAATTTCTGTCTTTCTGTCTTCTGTCATCTGTCTGAGCAAAAAATCTGTGCGATCACCACGTCATTTATAAACAAATATAACGAAATGGGGAACTCTTTTTCCTTACTTTAATATAAAAAAAAGACGAAAACCCATCACAGACGTAGAAAGCCTTGTTCACGAAAGGTAATTTTCTTCGGGTTGGTTTCCACCATTTGGGATTTCCTCGGACATAAGACCATCCATCAGCTCCCCAGGACGCTCATTGTCATGGACTCGAGCAATTTCTCTCTCTCTCTCTCTCTCTCTCTCTCTCTCTCTCTCTCTCTCTCTCTCTCTCTCTCTCTCTCTCTCTCTCTCTCTCTCTCTCTCTCCTTTCATGATCAATCAGCACTCAAGCATTCCATGTCACAGGCATTCCCTCCTGTCATTTTATATGAGTATGTTTGTTTGTTTGTTTCCATTCCAAATTTTAACAGCAATAGCTACCAGTTTCCTTCCTGTGACAGCACTCATTTACAACATAATTACTTTCAATATATCCCAAATTACACAGTTAAGATTTTTACCTGTTTATCTGTACAACGTGGAAAATATGAATATGCATTAATGCACAAGTGTCGAAAAGCTAAGGCACAAGCGTAAATACACACAGAGGGATTTTGCCTCGGTCTTTATTTGCAAATTATCGTAGATAACATGAATATATATCTACCTTCTATAATAAAGAAGTATCTGGCTACACACTCATACATATTACACACACAAACACACACATATATATATACTTATATATATACATATATACATATATATATATATATATATATATATATATATATATATATATATATATATATATATATATATATATATAGATATATATATATATATATATATATATATATATATATATATATATGTATGTATATATATATATATATATATATATATATATATATATATATATATATATATCAAGTAAGTCATATATTTTAATATATTAAAGTTTGGAGAATCTTAACGACCTCGGGATCAGAGCCCCAGGCGAAATCACTCAAAAGACTATAGTATCTGACTGGCCAGGTTTTGAACCCTGGTCCAGGATACCTGTATGACATTGACCATTCCACTCAGTGGCTGAGTGGTATGGTCATTGTCATACAGGTATCCTGGACCAGGGTTCAAAACCTGCCCGGTCAGATATCATAGTCTTTGAGTGATTTCGCCTGGGGCTCTGATCCCGAGGTCGTTAAGAATCTCCAAACTTTAATATATTAAAATATATGCCTTACTTGATATATATATATATATATATATATATATATATATATATATATATATATATTTATATATATATATATATAATGTCTGTATATATATATATATATATATATATATATATATATATATATATATATATATATGTATATATATATATATATATATTTATATATATAAATATATATATATATATACATATATATAATATATATATATATATATATATATATATATATATATATATTTATATATATATTTATATATATATATATATATATACACATATATATATGTATATATATATGTATATATACACACATATATATATGTATATATATATATATATATATATGTATATATATATATATATATATATATATATATATATATATATATATATATATGTAGGTATATATATGTATGTATATATATATATATATATATATATGTATGTATATATATATATATATATATATCTATCTATCTATCTATCTATATATATATTATATATATATATATATATATATATATATATAAGTATGTAAATATCACCCACGAATGGCATTTAATACCGAATTCTATCTTGGGAAAATATATCCACTTGGAATTCATTTTATGGTAACAGCTTCTGGCCGGGTGGGGATTCGAACCACCACCTGTACGGCTGGAGACTATGCCTGCAGTGACCATGCCGACTGAGCTATCAAGAGAGACAAATGAATTCCAAGTGGATATATTTTCCCAAGATAGAATTCGGTATTAAATGCCATTCGTGGGTGATATTTATATTAATTAAAATCACGTGTGCTTGTGATATATGTTCATATATATAAGTATATATATATGTGTGTGTTTGTGTGTGCAATGTGTATGAATGTGTAGCCAGACACTTCTTTATTATAGAAGGTAGATATATATTCATATTATCTACGATAATTTGCAAATAAAAACTGAGGCAAAATCCCTCTGTGTGTATTTACACTTGTGCCTTAGCTTTTCGACACCTGTGCATTAATGCATATTTATATTTTCCCCCGCTGTACAAATAAACAGATAAAAATCTTAACTGTGTAATTTGGGATATATTGAAAGTAATTATGTTATAAATGAGTGCTGTCACAGGAAGGAAACTGGTAGCTATTGCTGTTAAAATTTGGAATGGAAACAAACAAACAAACATACTCATATAAAATGACAAGAGGGAACACCTGTGACATGGAATGCTTGAGTGCTGATTTATCATGAAAAGAGAGAGAGAGAGAGAGAGAGAGAGAGAGAGAGAGAGAGAGAGAGAGAGAGAGAGAGAGAGAGAGAGAGAGATAGAAAAAAGAGAGAGAGAGAGAGAGATAGAAAAAAAAAAGAGAGAGAGAGAGAGAGAGAGAGAGAGAGAGAGAGAGAGAGAGAGAGAGAGAGAGAGAGAGAGAGAGAAATTGCTCGAGTCCATGACAACGAGCGTCCTGGGGAGGTGATGGATGGTCTTATGTCCGAGGAAATCCCAAATGGTGGAAACCAACCCGAAGAAAATGACTTTTCGTGAACAAGGCTTTCTACGTCTGTGATGGGTTTTCGTCTTTTTTTATATTATAGTAAGGAAAAAGAGTTCCCCATTTCGTTATATTTGTTTATAAATGACGTGGACATCGCACAGATTTTTTGCTCAGACAGAAGACAGAAAGACAGAAATTACAGCTAGATCTTTTGCTCACATATAATCTATATAGTTTGAAAAACTTCAAGAAGACAGAAATTACTGCAAGATCTTTGCTCACATAGAATCTAAATAGTTTAAAACACTTCCAGAAGACAGAAATTACTGCCAGATCTTTGCTCACATAGAATCTATAGAGTTTAAACTCTTCCAGAAGAATAAAATTACTGCGAGATCTCTGCTCAGATAGCATCTCTAACGTTTTATACACTTTCAGAAGACAAAAATTACTGCCAGATCTTTACTCACATAGAATCTATATAGTTTAAAACACTTCCAGAGGAATAAAATTATTGCTAGATCTCTGCTCAGGTAGCATCTCTAACGTTTAAATGGTCTCATAAGACTATAAATACTGCCAGATCTTTGCTTGACAGCATCTTTAACGTTTAAAACACCTCCATCAGCCCAAAATTACTTCCAGATCTTTGCTCATACAGCATCTATAACGTTTAAAACACTTCCATCAGACTAAAATTACTGCCAGATCTTTGCTCAGACATCATCTCAACGTTTAAAACACTTCAGAAGACTATAAATACTGCCAGATCTTTACTCAGACAGCATCTATAACGTTTTAAATTCTTTCAGACGACGGAAATTACTTCCAGATCTTTGCTCAGGCAGTATATAACGTTTATAACTGTTACAGAAGATTAAATTACTGCCGATCTTAGCTCAGACAGCATCTTTGGTTCTTCACCAAAGGACAGGTCAATGGCTGCACTACCACTTGTACAGTACAGCATTTAGTACACAGCCTCTTCAATATTTGCACTTCCAGGGGGCCAAAACACTGGCAATTCTTTCCTCACACACCCTATATGTTGTTTATAACAATTACAGAATGAAAAACACTACATGCACTCATTGCACAACTTGCAGTCTTCGTTTTTTGGAAGATGAAGAAACATCAAATTTCCTTTTCCGTTCACTGTTAAAAAAAACCGTAATTTTAATTGGAAAATCTTCGTAAAAATGTACTGTTCTCGTCCGTATTTCAGTCAAATACAAGCGACAGTAATTTTACCATAGTTTGTTATCTTTTACGGCCTGGTAACCGTAATCTCACTTCTTAACGTAAATATATCCGTTTTTAAAACAGCAAATGCCTAGCAACATTTATTCCAGGATTTTTACCGGTTTTTACGGCAATTTTTAACAAGTTTTAGTTTTTGAAAAAAAGATGAAATGCCTGGCAACATTTAATGCAGGATTTTTACCGTTTTCGCCGTGTTTTTTCAACAGTGTTCGTTTTTGGAAAAAGATGAAATATCTGGTAACATCTAATGCAGGATTTTTACCGTTTTTTGCCGTATCTTTTCAACAATGCTCGTTTTTGGAAAAAGATGAAATATCTGGTAACATCTAATGCAGGATTTTTACCGTTTTTTTGCCGTATTTTTTCAACAGTGCTCGTTTTTGGAAAAAGATGAAATATCTGGTAACATTTAATGCAGGATTTTTACCGTTTTTTTTTGCCGTATCTTTTCAACAGTGTTCGTTTTTTGAAAAAGATAAAGTGCCTGGTAAAATCTAATGCAGGATTTTTACCGTTTTTTGCCGTATCTTTTCAACAGTGTTCGTTTTTGGAAAAAGATGAAATGTCTGGCAACATCTAATGCAGGATTTTTATCGTTTTTTTGCCGTATTTTTTCAACAGTGCTCGTTTTTGGAAAAAGATGAAGTATCTGGTAACATTTAATGCAGGATTTTTACCGTTTTTTTTGCCGTATCTTTTCAACAGTGTTCGTTTTTTGAAAAAGATAAAGTGCCTGGTAAAATCTAATGCAGGATTTTTACCGTTTTTTGCCGTATTTTTTCAACAATGCTCGTTTTTGGAAAAGATGAAATATCTGGTAACATCTAATGCAGGATTTTTACCGTTTTTTGCCGTATTTTTTCAACAATGCTCGTTTTTGGTAAAAGATGAAATATCTGGTAACATTTAATGCAGGATTTTTACCGTTTTTTTGCCGTATCTTTTCAACAGTGTTCGTTTTTTTGAAAAAGATAAAGTGCCTGGTAAAATCTAATGCAGGATTTTTACCGTTTTTTGACGTATCTTTTCAACAGTGTTCGTTTTTGGAAAAAGATGAAATGTCTGGCAACATCTAATGCAGGATTTTTACCGTTTTTTTTGCCGTATTTTTTCAACAATGCTCGTTTTTGGAAAAAAGATGAAATATCTGGTAACATTTAATGCAGGATTTTTACCGTTTTTTTGCCGTATCTTTTCAACAGTGTTCGTTTTTTGAAAAAGATAAAGTGCCTGGTAAAATCTAATGCAGGATTTTTACCGTTTTTTGACGTATCTTTTCAACAGTGTTCGTTTTTGGAAAAAGATGAAATGTCTGGCAACATCTAATGCAGGATTTTTATCGTTTTTTTTGCCGTATTTTTTCAACAATGCTCGTTTTTGGAAAAAGATGAAATATCTGGCAACATCTAATGCAGGATTTTTACGGTTTTTTGCCATATTTTTTCAACAATGCTCGTTTTTGGAAAAAGATGAAATTTCTGGCAACATCTAATGCAGGATTTTTACCGTTTTTTGCCGTATCTTTTCAACAATGCTCGTTTTTGGAAAAAGATGAAATATCTGGTAACATCTAATGCAGGATTTTTACCGTTTTTTGCCGTATCTTTTCAACAATGCTCGTTTTTGGAAAAAGATGAAATATCTGGTAACATCTAATGCAGGATTTTTACCGTTTTTTGCCGTATTTTTTCAACAATGCTCGTTTTTGGAAAAAGATGAAATATCTGGTAACATTTAATGCAGGATTTTTACCGTTTTTTTGCCGTATTTTTTCAACAATGCTCGTTTTTGGAAAAAGATGAAATATCTGGTAAGATCTAATGCAGGATTTTTACCGTTTTTTTGCCGTATTTTTTCAACAGTGCTCGTTTTTGGAAAAAGATGAAATATCTGGTAACATTTAATGCAGGATTTTTACCGTTTTTTTTGCCGTATCTTTTCAACAGTGTTCGTTTTTTGAAAAAGATAAAGTGCCTGGTAAAATCTAATGCAGGATTTTTACCGTTTTTTGCCGTATCTTTTCAACAGTGTTCGGTTTTGGAAAAAGATGAAATGTCTGGCAACATCTAATGCAGGATTTTTATCGTTTTTTTGCCGTATTTTTTCAACAATGCTCGTTTTTGGAAAAAGATGAAGTATCTGGTAACATTTAATGCAGGATTTTTACCGTTTTTTTTTTGCCGTATCTTTTCAACAGTGTTCGTTTTTTGAAAAAGATAAAGTGCCTGGTAAAATCTAATGCAGGATTTTTACCGTTTTTTGCCGTATTTTTTCAACAATGCTCGTTTTTGGAAAAAGATGAAATATCTGGTAACATCTAATGCAGGATTTTTACCGTTTTTTGCCGTATTTTTTCAACAATGCTCGTTTTTGGTAAAAGATGAAATATCTGGTAACATTTAATGCAGGATTTTTACCGTTTTTTTGCCGTATCTTTACAACAGTGTTCGTTTTTTTGAAAAAGATAAAGTGCCTGGTAAAATCTAATGCAGGATTTTTACCGTTTTTTGACGTATCTTTTCAACAGTGTTCGTTTTTGGAAAAAGATGAAATGTCTGGCAACATCTAATGCAGGATTTTTACCGTTTTTTTGCCGTATTTTTTCAACAATGCTCGTTTTTGGAAAAAGATGAAATATCTGGTAACATTTAATGCTGGATTTTTACCGTTTTTTTTGCCGTATCTTTTCAACAGTGTTCGTTTTTTGAAAAAGATAAAGTGCCTGGTAAAATCTAATGCAGGATTTTTACCGTTTTTTGCCGTATCTTTTCAACAGTGTTCGTTTTTGGAAAAGATGAAATGTCTGGCAACATCTAATGCAGGATTTTTATCGTTTTTTTTGCCGTATTTTTTCAACAATGCTCGTTTTTGGAAAAAGATGAAATATCTGGCAACATCTAATGCAGGATTTTTACCGTTTTTTGCCATATTTTTTCAACAATGCTCGTTTTTGGAAAAAGATGAAATATCTGGCAACATCTAATGCAGGATTTTTACCGTTTTTTGCCATATTTTTTCAACAATGCTCGTTTTTGGAAAAAGATGAAATATCTGGTAACATCTAATGCAGGATTTTTTCAGTTTTTTTTTTTTTTTTCTTTTTTTTTGCCATATTTTTTCAAGTGTTCGTTTTTGGAAAAAGATGAAACGCCTGGCAACATCTAATGCAGGATTTTTACCGTTTTTTGCCGCATTTTTTCAACAGTGTTCGTTTTTGGGAAAAGATGAAATGCCAGGCAACATCTAATGCAGAATTTTTACCGTTTTTTGCCGTTTTTTTTTCAACAGTGTTCGTTTTTGGGAAAAGATGAAATGCCTGGCAATATCTAATGCAGGATTTTTACCGTTTTTGCCGTATTTTTTCAAGGGTTCGTTTTTTGGAGAAAGATGAAATGCCTTGCAACATATAAAGTAGGATTTTTACCGTTTTTGCCGTATTTTTTCAAGTCTTCGTTTTTGGAAAAAGATGAAATGCCTGGCAACATCTAATGCAGGATTATACCTGGTTTTTTTTTTTTTTTTTTTTTTTTTTTTTTTTTTTTTTTTTTTTTTTTTTTTTATTTGGCGTATTTTTTTAACAGTGTTCGTTCTTGGAAAAAGATGAAATGCC
>NC_090731.1:18993173-19008173 GCF_036898095.1 Palaemon carinicauda | reverse complement strand
CGTTCTCTTTTGCCAAGGAAACTCTTCAAGGCACAACGTAGTCTGTCTACATCTGCCGACGTCCGCTTGGTAGCTGCCAACGGTTCTGCGATACCCACCTATGGTTACGAGAACCTCACATTATCGTTCGGAAACGGTAAATTCAATTGGAAGTTTCTCGTTGCTGACGTCACAATGCCAATCCTCGGTGCGGATTTCCTCTCTCATTTCCACCTTCTGGTCGATGTCGCCCACCGACGATTGGTCAACGCAGACTCGTACTTGTCGACACCTCTTCAACCCGCCCCCTCTAACCTCGCTCTCCACATCAGCGCACCCACGGATGCCTACGCCCACCTCCTCACGTCGTACACGGAAGTTTTCCGTCCAGAACTTCGCCAAACGCCCACGGTTCCTGCCAAGCACGGTATTTATCACCATATCAAGACGACGGGACCCCCAGTCTTCGCAAAATTCAGACGTCTGGCACCGGAACGATTGGCAGCCGCCAAACAGACGTTCGCCGAAATGGAGAAAATGGGCCTTTGCCAAAAGGCCTCCAGCCCATGGTCGTCACCCTTACACATCGTTCTGAAGAAAGACGGCTCCCTCCGTCCGTGCGGGATTACAGGCGCCTGAACATGCAAACAGAACCGGATCACTACCCCCTCCCAAACATTGCCGATGTAACCTCCTACCTGCACAAAGCGAAGGTTTTCTCTACGCTCGACCTCTTGAAGGGGTATTATCAGGTGCCTATGAACCCAGAAGACATCCCCAAGACCGCCATCACCACTCCGTTTGGCACATACACCTTCAATTACTCCTGTTTTGGCCTTCGTAATGCTGGGGCAACGTTTCAACGTCTCATGGATGGCATCTTAGGGGACCTCCCTTTCTGTGTATGTTATGTGGACGACATACTTGTGTTCTCCTCCTCAAAAGAGGAACACCTCCGTCACCTGCGCATCGTGCTCGACCGCCTGCAACAAAACGGCCTTGTAGTCCGGTACGACAAGTGTACCTTTGGCGCCAACGAAGTGTCGTTCTTAGGGCACCGTATCACTCCTGAAGGAGTCCATCCCCTCCCTGAGAAGGTAGCAGCCGTTCAGAATTTCCCCGGGCCCTCGACCGTCAAAGCTCTGCAGGAATTCTTGGGCATGATCAACTATTATCACCGTTTTCTGCCAGCCATTGCCGCCACTCTTGCTCCCCTCTACGCCTCCCTCAAGGGCAAGCCAAAGGACCTGAAGTGGGGTCCCCTTCAAGAAGCAGCCTTCTGCAATGCAAAGAAGGCCCTATCAACTGCTGCGGCTCTCACTTTTCCTATCCCACACGCCCCTCTCCTTCTCTCCACCGATGCCAGCGACGTTGCTATTGGTGCAGTACTCGAGCAGGTGGTCAAAGGCTTGCCCCGCCCATTGGCCTTC
This sequence comes from Palaemon carinicauda, assembly GCF_036898095.1. NCBI lineage: Eukaryota > Metazoa > Arthropoda > Malacostraca > Decapoda > Palaemonidae > Palaemon > Palaemon carinicauda. The sequence goes on along the minus strand of NC_090731.1, from coordinate 19,006,764 downwards.
TTCAGCAGAAAACTGTCCAAGGCAGAATCGGGTTATTCTACCTTCGATCGAGAATTGCTGGCGGTGCACTTGGCTGTCCGTCACTTTCGCCATTTCTTAGAAGGTACGCCCTTCATCATTCGCACAAACCACATGCCTCTGGTGCACGCCTTCACTAGACAGTCTGGCGCCTGGTCCGCCCGTCAACGCCGACATCTCTCCGCCGTGGCTGAATACAATTGCACCCTCCAAAAAGTCCCTGGGAAAATGAATCCCGTTGCCGATGCCCTGTCAAGAAACACGTTGGCTGCCGTTCAACTGCGATTGGATTACAACGCCCTGGCTGAAGCCCAACAACAGGATCCAGAGTATCAAGCTTGTAGGACATCCTGCACGTCCCTCCGTTGGGAGGATTTTCCCCTCGAAGACTCCAACACCACCCTCCTCTGTGACGTCAGTACTGGTAGACCGCGACCTTGGATTCCTGCTCCCATGCGCCGACAGGTGTTTGATTTCATCCACGGCCTTTCACATCCCTCGTGCCGTTCTACTGCACAGCTGCTGAAGGCAAAGTTCATTTGGCACGGCATTTCTAAGGATGCTAAGGATTGGGTCCGTGCCTGTACTTCTTGCCAAACTTCCAAAGTACATCGACACACGGATTCAGGAGTGGGCACCTTTCCTCAACCTCAGCGTCATTTCGCACACATTCACGTCGACGTTGTAGGCCCCCTACCCACATCACAAGGACATCGTTACCTGTTTACCGTCATCGACCGCTCCACTCATTGGCCTGAAGCCATTCCCATGGAAACTGCAACGTCCGCCTCATGTACATCTGCCTTACTCTCTGGATGGATTTCAAGATTCGGTATCCCTGAGCATATTACTTCTGACAGGGGAACCACTTTCACCTCTCAATTATGGACGTCATTAGCGAATCTCCTGGGCATCACCCTACATCAGACAACGGCCTACAACCCCGCTGCCAATGGAATGGTTGAACGTTTTCATCGCACCCTCAAAGCAGCTTTGATGTCCTGCTGCAAGGATTGCAACTGGTTTACTCAGCTTCCCTGGGTCCTCCTGGGACTAAGGACCACTCCTAAAGACGCCCTCGACGTCTCGGCAGCCGAAATGATGTATGGCGACCCGTTGGTCGTCCCTGCCAAATTTTTTCCTTCCACAACCTCCTCCGACGATCTCCAGCGCATACGTCACGTCGTGGGAAAATTTACTCCGTGCCGCCAGACTTACAAGCCCCCAGCGAAGCATCACATACCAACGGACTTGCACTCTGCAACGCACGTCTTCCTGCGCAACGACACCAGCAAGCCACCACTAACGCCCCCTTACACGGGCCCTTTCCTTGTGATCCGACGCAGTCCGAAAGCATTCCTCCTAAACATTCGGGGCAAAGAAGACTGGGTCTCCATTGATCGTCTAAAACCTGCTTATCTTCTGCCAGATGACCCGCCTACAGTTCGCCTCTCTAGATCAGGGCACCCTATTTAACATGTACAGTATGTCATTTTTAGGGGGGGAGCCATGTACCAACCGTGTTTCACACAATTGTACATAATTCCTTTTGTATATATTATGCTTGTATCTTCGCTCTTCCCTCGCACTAAAACGAACATGAAAATTCATGTATGGTTTTTCCTCTGTGATATTGTCTGTCTTGTGAACTTGTCATGTCCTGTTGCCTTGAGGTTTTGTATATAAGGAGAGTGTTCCACAACAATATAACTCAGTCGTTTCCAATCTGCCTTTGAGTTCACACCCTTACTCGGCGCCGTCACAGCAGACTTATCAGTTTTCATGTTTAACCCTCTTATACTTTTGGTCTAAGCTCAAAATGCTCTTCCGTTCTTTACTGTCTGCTTTAATGATATTGGCATCATTCCATAATCTGGAATATCTTCTTGAACGAGCATCTTAAATATTGTCTCTTATTTGTACATGTAGAATTTAAAGTCACCTGTTTTCTATTTTCATACAGTCGTGTCTTCATTTATAACAAACTTGTATTACTCTTAACAACAAATGCAAATCAATTATAATTTCATGAAATTATCCAGTTACCTCAGTTAATCCTAAACATGGCTTTTTGTCTGACTAAGAGCGACAAATAACAGTCTTTTTTTCTCTTTTTTTTTCAAGTTTCATCATCAAAAACTATTCGCGGCATCAGAAAACACGGAACAAGCAATGTAATCCTCTTATCACTTCAATTAATCCTCATCCGAATTAAGCTTGCTTACAGACAGTCGTACATTTGCTGGAAATTAGAGTAAAGCATGGATAAATCACTTGAGGTGAAAGAGAACATCTACTCCTTTCTAACGAAAGATAACCTGGTTGTCATTTCTATTAGCGTAATCCTTATGAAAAACACTTCAGTTGTACAATTTGAGTGTGGTCAGAGCTATTTGTGGGAAGTAGACTTCCATAGAGCTTAGTGGTTTTTTTTTTCAGGAACTAATAATGATAATGGTAAATGAATTGGTATATACCAATATTTCCAAGGGATAAAGAACTGCTGTATTATTCATGACCTTCAAGACCTCCATCAACGCCTCCAGTCCTGACGAAGAGGACACCTATTCAACGTCAACCGAAGCTGACGTGAATGCCGTAGGACACACACGCCTGCCCCGTGACGCGCCGTAGCGGCGACAAAGCCCCCCATCACCCACCACTCGCTCACGCCCCAACCAACGACTTCTACAGCCACTTACTGCCGCCCATCGACCGCAGTTTTGCTACTACCTCTCCAGATTCGGGGCTGCTGCAGAGAACTATGCCAAGGATTGTCAGTGGACAAAAAAACATGTAAGTAGGTCATCGCTCATGGCGTTGGCCTCCCGTGTTTCTAATCATTTCTTTTTACATGATGCAGGAACCGGCGTGCGATTTTTGGTAGACACGGGTACTTGTCATTCTCTTTTGCCAAAGAACTCTTCAGGACACGACGTAGTCTGTCTAAGTCTGCCGACGTCCGCCTGGTAGCTGCCAACGTATTTGCGATACCCACCTACTGTTACAAGAACATCACCTTATCGTTTGAAAACGGCAAATTTAATTGGAAGTTTCTCGTTGCTGACGTCACAATGCCAATCCTCGGTGCAGATTTCCTCTCTCATTTCCACCTTATGGTTGATGTCGCCCACCGACGATTGGTCAACGCAGACTCATACTTGTTGACACCTCTTAAACCCCTCGCACTGACAGCAACTTGCATGAACCTCTCTGCCTATTTCTCATTGTTAACTGTTAACAGAACCGGTTGCCGGTTGGACAAGAAATAGCATGTTGTATTTCGTGACCTTCTTGCTGGGACCTAATATATATATATACATATATATATATATATATATATATGTGTGTGTGTGTGTGTGTGTGTATATATATATATATTTGTATATATATATGTATATATATATATATATATATATATATATATATATATATATATATATATATACAGTACACTCGATGTGTCTACAATAAAGTACTCAGTTGCTTTCATCTCGCTTTTGAGTCACAATCTGCTCTTGGCTTGTCACAGCATACATCTTTATTTGCATGTGTGTTGCTTGCTGTTCATGTACTACATGGATCCCCCCAGAAGCAGACATGCATGTGAAAGAAGGTGATCTGCCCTAGAGAGTCATTCTGTAGTTTAGCCATCTTGAAGGATATTTCTAGGTTTTAAGTGCTCAATGAGGACTAAATCCTCTATACCACGAATATTGAAAAGGAAAATTTTAAAGCATGATGAATGGCAAGGAATGGGCCTGTAAATGGGGTGTGTAAGCGATGGCTTGCAGATGTCAGTGCGTATGAAGACGTTTGTTGTGGTGTATTGGTCTTTTGGTATGTGCTACTTTGCTAGGGCTTTGTAAGTCTTACGGCATGGAGTAAATTTCCCCACAACGTGACTTAAGCTCTGGAGATCATTGGAGAAGGTAGTTGATGGAAAAAAAAATCTGAAAGGATGAACAACTGGTCACCATTTCAGCTAAATAGACATGGTGTCTTTGAGAGTTGTCCTTATTCTGAGGAGGGCCCAAGGAAGTTGTGGAAACAAGCTGGGGCTATTGCAACAGGACATCAAAGTAGCTTTGAGGGTATAATGGAAGTGTTTCACGATCCCATTGGCTGCGTGGTTGTGTGCTGTAGTCTGATGTAGGGTGATGTCGAGAAGATACCCTAATGATGTTCACAAATGAGAAGAGAAAGTAGTACCCCTGTCGGAAGTTAAGTGCTCTGGGCTGCTGAATCTTGTTTTCTATCTGGAAAGTAAGGCAGTAGTATATGAGGTGGATGGTATATCTTGCATGGGGTTGGTTTAAAGCTAGTGAGTTGAGCGATCAATAATTGCAAGAACGTAATGGTATCCTTATAACGTGGTAGGGGGCCAACCACGGCAATGTAAATGTGGGCAATATGACGATGAGATGGATAGTGTCCACACCCGAATCCGTGCACTTTTGAATTTTTACATGAAATACAGATATGGACCAAATCATTGTCATCTTTAGTTATGCCATGCCATAGGAATTTGTACTTCAGTACCAATTCGGGTGGAAATGATTGAGGATATCCGTACCGATGAGAAGCAATGATGAAATTCCACTGGTCCGGGGTGTCTGCAAACAAATTTGTCAGCATCTTGTAATCAAGTTTAGTTAGATCTGTGGCCAGCTACAAGGCGGACAACAGCAATCTTGGAATCATTAGATCGTGACCTTAAGAGGGAACTTGTCAGAGGGGAACAACAGGACCAAATATCTACCAGAAAGTGCACATTAGATCCTGAATCATGCAAAAAGAAGAGATGCTTTACCTACAAGTATTTTTTAGCACTTAAATCTAGTAGCATATATTTTTAGCTGGTGTCCGAAATCTGGAGTTCTAGTTGCACAACTATAGGCCATCTTCATCATTTCCTAGGCATGTTAGGAGATGGGCGTTGATGTCTTGCAGCATTTGGCTAAGCTGATTGGTTTCACAGTTGCAATGAGGTGAATGTCACTTCTTCAGGGCTATTGTTGCTTGTCTAACTTAATTTAAAGAGTCAGGTCTTCTCGCCCCCTCAAAAGAATTTACTTGTAAATCATGTCGGTACCAAAATCAAATCTCCAAATGACGTCATTCCTCACATTGGTCCCAGAATCGAATCTCCAAATGATGTCATTCCTCAAGTTGGTCCTAAAATCGAATTCACGAATAACGCCATTCCACACATTGGTCCCAGAATCGAATACCCGAATGATGTCATTCCTCATATTGGTCCCAGAATCAAATCTTCGAATGACGTTATTCCTGACATTGTTCCCAGAATCGAATCCCCGAATGACGTCATTCCACACATTGGTCCCAGAATCAAATCCCCGAATGACTTCATTCCGCACATTGGTCCCACATTCGAATCCCAGAATGACATCATTCCTCACAATGGTCCCAGAATCAAATCCCCGAGTGACTTCATTTCTCACGTTGGTCCCAGAATCAAATCCCTGAATGACGTCATTCCTCACGTTGGTCCCAGAAACAAATCCCCGAATGACGTCATTCCTCACGTTGGTCCCAGAATCAAATACCCGAATGACGACATTCCTTACGTTGGTCCCAGAATCGAAACCCTAAATGACGTCATTCCTCACGTTGGTCCCAGAATCAAAACCCCAAATGACGTCATTCCTCACGTTGGTCCCAGAATCGAATCCCCGAATGACGTCATTCCTCACGTTGGTCCCAGAATCAAATCCCCGAGTGACTTCATTTCTCACGTTGGTCCCAGAATCAAATCCCCGAATGACGTCATTCCTCACGTTGGTCCCAGAATCAAATCCCCTAATGACGTCATTCCTCACGTTGGTCCCAGAATCAAATACCCGAATGACGACATTCCTTACGTTGGTCCCAGAATCGAAACCCTAAATGACGTCATTCCTCACGTTGGTCCCAGAATCGAAACCCCAAATGACGTCATTCCTCACGTTGGTCCCAGAATCGAATCCCCGAATGACGTCATTCCTCACGTTGGTCCCGTATCGAATCCCCGAATGACGTCATTCCTCATAACAACTCGTTATCTCGTAGTTCCAGTATTTTCTCTGCTATTAAACAGCTAATGTACCTTTATTCTGATGTTGTGGTGGTCGATGTGTTAATGTCCCTGACTGGTGAACGCCAGACTGGTGTTCGAGTACCACTCAAACTCATTAGTTCCTTAAGACGCTGCAACCTCACCATCCTTGTGAGCTAAGGATGGGGTGTTTGGGGTAGCCTATATGTCTACCTGCTGAGTCATCAGCAAACATTGCCTGGCCCTCCTTGGTCCTAGCTTGGGCTCTGATCATATGTAGTATATATGGTCAGTCTCTGAGGCATCGTCCGGCTCGATAGGGCATTGTCACTGTCCCTTGCCTCTGCCATTTATGAGTAGACTTTACACCTTTAAACCCATGCATTTCCACTTTTAGATAGGCATTTTGCACATGATCCTTCACATACATAATTACTTTATGTTGTGAATGTCGCATCCAAGTTCCAAAGACGACATTTCTTCTACTTAACAATACTCTATTTATGCTTGAGAAAAATATGAAAACGTCAACTATATTGTTTCATTTAATATCTCGTCCCATTAGCTTTATAAATCATTATTCTATTGCCTTTGTTAGCACCAGAATATCTTATGCTTTAAACCTCTTGTCATTTGATTTTGATGATTTAGGTACTTTTCTTCGACCTTAATTATATAGTTTGCTTATTATACAAAATCATATCAAGGAAAATATAATTATACTATTATACATGTAAATAAAACAAAAACATTAAGCATTCTCTACACTATTTTCACTTATATATTTTAATATGAGAAGGATCCGACTAGAAAAATATAAAATTAATTTGTTATAAAGAAAAGCTCTATCCACTCACCACACGTGCCCTCAAATTGCACTCGACCGCAATCTTCGAATTCAATATTAATTTAACATAAAAAATCAAATTTTACTCAACTTCCATTAGATCAAGAGGCACGTATCCCATTCCTAGCTGGCCTTCCATTTTCCTCTCGTTTTATTGCCATGGCCGCGTTTCCTAGCGAAGGGAACTAAGTAATTTCAATTCCCGATGCGTTGGTAATATGAGAATCTCTCAGTGAGCAATTACACGCCCGATGGACTTTTCTAGACGTGAAACCAGATGATCTCGTGTATCGCTTTGTGCCTCTGTGAGGTTCTTCTTACGATGCAGTGTTGACCTGGATGACAGTTGCTAACTGGATGGGTGATTCTGTAAGTGATTGCTGTTGAAGATTCGTGATGGTTTTCTTTGATGTTATTAAATGTCCACTAGAAAACTTTAATCTTCATAGCACAAGTATTTTATTTCTATTTGCAATTCCAAGTTCTGCTAAAAGGAAATATCTCACATACGAAATTCATGAGTAATACTTTAATAATAAAAAACATGTGGAGGGCATGATAAAATCATCACATAAGTCTAAAGCAAATCTTAAATAATCAAGGTAATAATCAATACAAGGTTTATTTAAATGGTAGAACTTCATTCGCATCCAAAAACCATATACTGTCTATTGATTTGTATTTTGATACAAAGCTGTATACTCTTATAGAAATTCGAGTCGTGGTCCGTTTAGAGGGGGGAAAACTTTAATGAATAGTAAGGTGATGCTTTGTTCAATTCTAACACCAACAGACAGAACTGTGTTATGGAGATCTGATAGTTTGGAAACTCAATTTAAAGGTAATTCATTACAGATATTTTTACAAGTTTCACTCTGCCCTTCGTTTTAAATTTTATAAAAAAAAAATAAATGAGCATCTCTGAAATAAGTTTTCAACTTAAGATACTTTTTGTGACAGTAATATAATCCTAAAGTAAGAATATTATCACGATATCCTTTTAAGTAAAAGAAGTCGGGTCATTTAGGCATGAGATATTGGGAAGACAATTAGACTTGAAAAGTAATTCATGATTAAATGAATTTACATTCATAAAATTTGAATGTCTATGTGTAATCTCTCTCTCTCTCTCTCTCTCTCTCTCTCTCTCTCTCTCTCTCTCTCTCTCTCTCTCTCTCTCTCTCTCTCTCTCTTATGTGTTTGATAAAACAGAAATTTTAGCTCATTTATTAAGTGCAAAAATATACAAATTGGCAAAGGAAACAATATTTTTGTCATGAAAAAACTATATAGACATTGATTTTACTCTAATAAAATTCTTAAGCAGTATGTATATATGTATGTATGTATGTAAATTATGTATATATATATATATATATATATATATATATATATATATATATATATATATATATATATATATATACATACATATATATATACTATAAATATGTGCATGTATTTATGTATGTATGTATGTTTGCATATATATATATATATATATATATATATATATATATATATATATATATATATATATATATATTTATATATATATATACATATATATATATATATATATATATATATACTGTATATATACATATATATATGCTATATATATATATATGTATATATATATATGTGTGTATATATGTATATATATATATGCAGTATATATATATATATATATATATATATATATATATATATATATATATATGTTTATATATGTTATACTGAAATAAAGATACATTTAATTGAGAAATATGCCTTACCGGTTACAAGAAAAAGTGATATAAAAGGAAATCATCAACCAAAAACTCGAGTGGGTGAGTCAGTTTATACAGGGATTAAAACAGTTTTTTCCAACTCGTAGTGCCAACCTCCCAGAAGGTGATAAGAAAGCGATATCCCGTATGCAAATTCCCAGGTTAATAAGCCCATTTCAACGTAACTATTCGTTCGATGATAATCGCTCGTTAGGAGATGGCTCAGTTTGGAATTAGCATGTATGAACATCTGAAACCAGAAGTTGGATAAGCCCTTAATAACTTATGGTTAAAGGTGGAACAATTTAGATAAGGGGTATCTACTTTAAGTCAGGAGGGAGGATGTGAGGTTAAAGTTGAGAATAGGATAAGGAGAGAAAGGGGAAAAAATAGATAACAGTGGGGAAAAATAAGATGCATATATGTTTGTATATATGTATATTTAGATATATTTGTATATATATTTATATATATATATGTATATATATATATATATATGTATATATATATATGTATGTATATATATATATATATATATATAACGTATATATATATATATATATATATATATATATATATATATATATACATGTATAAGTAAATATATATATATATATATATATATATATATATATGTATATATATATATATATATATATATATACACACATTTATATATATATATATATATATATATATATATATATATATGTATGTGTATATATATGTATATATATGTGCATGTGTATATATATGTATATATACATATAAATATGTGTGCATACACCAGTACATTTGTATACATATATCTATCTATCTATATATCTATCTATCTGCTGCTTCCTCCGGTGCCTTAGATGACTACGGAGGTAGCAGCAGTAGGGGATTCAGCATTATGAAGCTTCATCTGTGGTGGATAATGTGGGAGGTTGGGCTGTGGCACCCTAGCAGTACCAGCTGAACTCGGTTGAGTCCCTGGTTAGGCTGGAGGAACGTAGAGAGTAGAGGTCCCCTTTTTTGTTTTGTTTCATTTGTTGATGTCGCCTACCCCCCAAAATTGGGGGAAGTGACTTTGGTATATGATGATATGATATATATATATATATATATATATATATATATATATATATATATATATATATATGTGTGTGTGTGTGTGTGTGTGTGTGTGTGTTTTCTGTATAAGCTGATATAAACACAAAATTACATATAAACGTGATTACCACAATAACTAGTGATAATGTGATTTCTTGAATAATATGCTTTATATATACACTTCTGAAAGGAAGCATCATCTAATTCTGTCGATATATAGCTCCCCAATTAATCAGATCCTTATCTAATGCACATCTCCTTAATGGTAGTGTCGGTGCTTCTTTGATAAATTGATTTCAGCCTTTGATATGTATAATTAGTTCTGCAGGAAGTCATTTATCTTAGTTCATGGAAAACAGGTCCATATGGTACAACCTTATGAAAATATTCATAATCAATTAATTATAAACAAGAGAAATGCTGCTTTTAGATTTTACTATGAAATTAGGATTCCAGACTCCATAACAACAATTCATTGTCTGTTAAGCCTAATTGAGATAAGATGATTTTTATAGGAGAGACAAGAGCATTGAGGAAGTTATTTAATTGTACCCCACGTGTTTCACACACACTCGTACATTCGTGCATTGTAATGATATTTTCTTTTTTTAATTGTATATCTCTCTCTCTCTCTCTCTCTACACTTCTCTGTTAATAGAATTGGTTTAAGCCTGTCTATTCTTGAGTTGATCTGTTTGTATTTTGGTGACTTTCTTCCATTGAAACTGCTGCTATAAAAGGTCACTGTCTGTTGAAATAAAGTTAGTTGCATTCACCTATTCTCTCAGTAATCACGTAACTGGTGCCTCGCACAGAATAGTTAATCAATATCCTTGTGTATCTGCGACAGGTTTCTACTAACTTGGTGGCTGCTGTGAGACAAAAACGTAGATTAACTTGAACTCATCATTACTTAAGAGGAATTTAAGAACTATAATTACTTTACCTTAAAGGCTGCTTTTCTAGTCCTATATAGCAAGGGAACCCTACTCTCTACAGGTCCTTCACAGTCATTTTACCATGTTCGTTCCAAAGCATTCAACATTTCACACAGCATATTGCTCGTTTATTATCAAATCCACACCATCGAAGCACTTAGAGAATAAGAAGGTCTTTAGTTTCAACTCGAAAGCCTTAATTTTTTTCAGGCTTTCGGATGTCTAGTGGGAGCTAGTTGTATAATCTCTGGGTCGCTTATTTAAAGGCCTCCAGAGCCTACAGTAGGCATATATCTAGGTTCTAATAATTTGAAACCATCTATAACTAGCTTGTGTCAACCATTAGTTGTACAATGTACGCCTATTTAGGAGGAGGTGGGTGCGAGGCCTACTTTGATAGATAATTGGTGTGACCACATTTAATTGCAGCATTACATGGGCAAGCCACGCGATTGGCAATGATGAGGAGGTGAGAAATAACCGCTTCGTTTATTACCAATACCAATGAAAAGCAAGATATATGTTAACTCTGCTATAAAGATACCATAAAGATATTATTCTTAAAATATATTATTTTAATTGTTAATTTCTCCTCTTATAGTTTATTTATTTCCTCATTTCCTTTCCTTACTGGGATATTACTCATTGTTTTATTAAATAAAGAAAATAAAGATAAATTAGGAAAAACAAGAAATGTTATAAGCATAAACCGTGTAGATTGTCATGGAGTTTCCAAAATAGAACAAGATAACTGTTGGCAATATATAGAACCATTTAAAAAACGATATCTACTTCGTCTTTGTTCTGGTTAATCTTTGTTCTGGTTAATCCAACTTATAAGATAAAAATATCTCTTCACTAATTTTATAGTTACATATGATTTATATGTTGTTTTTTTTATAAACCCTCTATTTCGTCTGCTACATCCGTGAAGACATACAGCGTCTATAAAATAGGACAAAATTGCGCTAAATGTTCCCATCCTTTAGTTTCATGGAAGTCTTTCTCTCTCATGTAATCCTATAACAATTAGGATTCTTATGTTCTCTAATGAGATATTTTCGCTAACAGGATCAAAATACCGATGTTGTGGGACTTAGAAAAATAAATGCACTATAACTGTATTTTATTTATTTATCTTTTTTTTTTAAGACTAACGTACAGTTAATATTAGGTTTTATTGATTGGCCAGACATTAGTTTATTAATTTATATATTTACTTGATTATACGAAGATAGTTCTCTTGCTTGAGGGTGCACTCGGGCACACTACTCTTATTTATGTTCCGCTTGTTTTTTTTTGTTTTTGTTTTTTTCAATTAAGTTTTATAGTTTATATATTAAAGATGTGTTTTAATGTTGCTATTGTTCTTGAAGTATTTTATTTTGATTGTCCATTACTTCTTTTGTAGTTAATATCAATATCAATATTGATATTGATATTGATATTGATATTAATATTAATATTAATATTAATATTAATATTAATATTGATATTGATATTGATATTGATATTGATATTGATATTGATATTAATGATAATGATAATGATAATGATAATAGTATTTTAAATTAAGTCTTTACCTGAATTCCTTCCTCCTCCTGGTGACGTCAATAACCAATCACAACCATTATCGTTATTCCCAGAATCAAAATAAATCTAGAAACTTTTTAGTATCGTGGAATTTCCAAACCCCTAAATCACTACTAACCACTTCGGCCAGTTGATGGGCTCCATTAACGTCACTTCGTCACAATGATATATTTTTCATTCAATGAAAACTTTTTCTCCTCTTCCAACGAAGAGTTCGTCCATGGGACAACGATTTCCATAATTGCAAAATTTGTGTCGTACAAATCTATTCATGAAAACTGGACATTTTTTTTTTTTTTTCCGGAGACCAGAAATATTTTTGCAGATTTTTTAGAGCAGGGTTTTTACACTTGCTGTTAGGATAAAAATTTTATTTGCGTATGTATAAGGTACATGTTTTCAATTTATATGTTTTATGTGTAAAGCAGTGTACGCGATCCGTCAAAATGACGGCTAAATATATAGACTGATACACACACATAGATTTAAACCTTTTCACCCCCTTTCACTAGGTTATGACTACTCCCTATTCCCATACCCGACGGATTGGGGAGCCTAGTAAATAAGTATAAATATATATATATATATATATATATATATATATATATATATATATATATTTATATATATACATATATATATATAAATATATATATATATATATATATATATATATATATATATATATGCTGGTGTGGTACTGTTATAAACACACATTAGTGTTCTATCTCATGTCTCTTCAATGATATATATATTTGTTAGACTTGTAGGTTACTTCTTCTGAATAAGTCTATGTAAGTTAACTTTTAAACAGTTTTTTATTAGTAGCTCCATCACAGGAGTATGGATGGTTTGGTCGGATGACCATTCCGTATGACAATTGAAAATAGAACTGACAAAAATATCAGTTTTGGTGATAACGTCTCATTAGTGATCTCAGCATTTAACACAAATATGATTACAAAAGATTACTACCGGAACCCATCTGTTTCCGTGCAAAGATCAAATAAGTCAACTGTTTCTCACGGGATGCTTGTGTTGTGTTTACTCTTCATACAAAATGTTACCTATGCAATGATTTAGCTTGGTCTTGACTTTCGCATCCTGTTATGACTTGACGTTCACACACTCCTAACTTCTCCAATGATCCCTTGGGTCATGGGTTTATTATGTATATCTTACATTAGCTCGGACAGCTACCTTCAAATATTTGAATAACTAAAATTATACTAAAAATATGTTTTCTAGGAGTGTGACTGGATATATATAT
>NC_090731.1:18980673-18985673 GCF_036898095.1 Palaemon carinicauda | reverse complement strand
ATCCAAATGAAAATGTTATCTCTTTCTACAGTCGACTTTTAAAACGTTTGACTTCAGTTATACAATTTGAGTGTGGTCTGAACCAATTGTGGGAAGTAGACTTTCATAGAGCTTAGTGTTTTTTTGTTTTTTTCAGGAACTAATAATGATAATGGTAAATAAATTGGTTTATACCTATATTTCCAAGGGATAAAGAACTGCTTTATTAATATTATTATTATTATTATTATTATTATTATTATTATTATTATTATTATTATTGTTGTTGTTGTTTTTGTTAGCTAGGCTACAACCCTAGTTGGAAAAGCAGGATGCTATAGGCCCAAGGACTCTTGCAGAGAGAAATAACTCAGCGAGGAAAGGAAATAAGGAAATAACTAAACTACGAGAGATATAATGAACAATTAAAATAATATATTCTTTAAGGACAGTAACAACATTAGAATAAATCTTTCATATACATAAACTATAAAAACTTAGCACTACCTAAGACCAGAGAACAATGATTTGATTTTGGAGTGTCCTTCTCCTAGAAGAGCTGCTTACCATAGATAAAGAGCCTCTTCTAACATTAACAAGAGGAAAGTGCCACCAATCAATTACAGAGCAGTAGTTAACCCCTTGAGCTAATTGTTTGGTAATCTCAGTGTTGTCAGTTGTATGAGGATAGAGGAGAATGTGGAAATAATAGGCCAGACTATTCGTCCCATTGGTGACCCCGGAAGTCGACTCGCTCCTCCCGCCTTCCTTCTCCCTCACTGTTACTATGGCCCCCCCATTGAATCTTTCGTCGTTCACCAGCGGAGACGTTTACTTGGTTTCAGCGCGCAGAAGTCCAGTTTTGCATCAAGGGCATGACTCGCTCAACCACCAAAGCAGATTATTTTCTCGCGGCGATAGCCGAGGACACCTTCCCGGAAATATCCGACTGGCTTTGTGAACAAGGAGACACCCCAATAGCGTATGACGTCCTCAAAACATACCTTCTGCAGCAGTACTCGCCGTCGCCAGCCGCCCGTATAGCAAAGCTTTTTCAGCTCTCTCAACAACCGTTGGGGGACCAAAGGGCTTCGCTCGCCCTCAGGGAAATGACTAGTATCGCTCGTCTGCAACATGCCACAGACGGCTCTCCTCATGTGGTGAACCTACTACGCGCCCTTTGGGTACGCTGTTTCCCGAACCTGTATGCACTGCCATACCCGATGTCGATACTTTACCCATAAAGGACTTGATGACCAAAGCCGACGCCCTTATGGACAGCCACTTCCCGACCTTCAAGACCTCCATCAACGCCTCCAGTCCTGATGAAGAGGACACCTATTCAACGTGAACCGAAGCTGACATGAATGCCGTAGGGCACACACGCCTGCCCCGTGACGTGCCGTAGCGGTGACAAAGCCACCCATCATCCACCACTTGCTCACCCCCAACCAACGACTTCTACAGCCACTTACTGCTGCCCATCGGCCGCAGTTTTTCTACTACCTCTCCAGATTCGGGGCTGCCGCAGAGAATTGTGCCAAGGATTGTCAGTGGCCAAAAAACATGTAAATAGGCTATCGCTCGTGGCGGTGACCTCCCGTGTTTCTAATCTTTTCTTTTTACATGATGCAGGAACGGGCATGCGATTTTTGGTAGGCATGGGTACTTGTCGTTTTCTTTTGCCAAGGGAACTCTTCAGGACACGACATAGTCTGTCTAAGTTTGCCGACGTCTGCCTGGTAGCTACCAACGTATCTGCGATACTCACCTACTGTTACGAGAACCTCACCTTATCGTTTAGGAACGGCAAATTTAATTGGAAGTTTCTCATTGCTAACGTCAATTGCCAATCCTCTGTGCAGATTTCCTCTCTCATTTACACCTTATGGTCGATGTCGCCCACCGACGATTGGTCAACGCAGACTCATACTTGTCGACACCTCTTCAACCCCTCGCACTGACAGCCACTTGCATGAACCTGTTTGCCTATTTCTCATTGTTAACTGTTAACAGAACCGGTTGCCGGTTGGACAAGAAATAGCATGTTGTATTTTGTGTCCTTCTTACCGGGACCAAATATATATAGATATGTATATATATATATATATATATATATATATATATATATATATATATATATATACTCGATGTGTCTATAATAAAGTACTCAGTTGCTTTCATCTCGCTTTTGAGTCACAACCTGCTCTTGGCTTGTCACAGCATACATCTTTATTTGCATGTGTGGTGCTTGCTGTTCTTGTACTACATGGATCCCCAGAAGCAGACATGCACGTGAAAGAAGGTGATCTGCCTAGAGAGTCATACTGTTGTTTGGCCATCTTGAAGGATATATCTAGGTTTTAAGTGCTCAATGGGGACTAAATCCTCTATACCACGAATATTGAGAAGGAAATTTTTAAAGCATGATGGATGGCAAGGAATGGGCCCTTTATGGGGTGTGTAAGCGATGGCTTGCAGATGTCAGTGCGTATGAAGACGTGTGTTATGGTGTATAGAATTTTTGGTATGTGCTACTTTGCTGGGGCTTTGTAAGTCTTACAGCATGGGGTAAATTTCCCCACAACGTGACTTAAGCTCTGGAGATCATCGGAGAAGGTAGTTGATGGAAAAAAAAATCTGAAGGGATGACCAACTGGTCATCATTTCAGCTAAAGAGATATGGTGTCTTTGGGAGTGGTCCTCATTCTGAGGAGGGCCCAAGGAAGTTGTGGAAACAAGCTGGGGCTATTGCAACAGGACATCAAAGTAGCTTTGAGGGTATAATGGAAGTCTTTCATGATCCTATTGTCTGCGTGGTTGTGAGCTGTAGTCTGATGTAGGGTGATGTCGAGAAGATACCCTAATGATGTTCACAATTGAGAAGTGAAAGTAGTAACCCTGTCGGAAGTTATGTGCTCTGGGCTGCCAAATCTTGTTTTCTATCTGGAAAGTAAGGCAGTAGTATATGAGGTGGATGGTACATCTTGCATGGGGTTGGCTTAAAGCTAGCGAGTTGAGCGATCAATAATTGCAAGAACGTAATTTTATCCTTATAACGTGGTAGGGGGCCAACCACGGCAATGTAAATGTGGGCAATATGACGATGAGATGGATAAATAGTGTCCACACCCGAATCTGTGCACTTTTGAATTTTTACATGAAATACAGGTATGGACCAAATCATTGGCATCTTTAGTTATGCCATGCCATAGGAATTTCTACTTCAGTAGCAATTCAGGTGGAAATTATTGAGGATATCCGTACCGATGAGAAGCAATGTAACATCGGCGATGATGAAATTCCACTGGTCCAGGGTGTCTGCAAACAACTTTGTCTGCATCTTGTAATCAAGTTTAGTTAGATCTGTGGCCAGCTACAAGGCGGACAACTGCAATATTGGAATCATTAGATCGTGACCTTAAGAGGGAACTTGTCAGAGGGGAACAACAGGACCAAATATCTACCAGAAAGTGCTCATTAGATCCTGAATCATGCAAAAGGAAGAGATGCCTTACCTACAAGTATTTTTTAGCACTTAAATCTGATGGCATAAATTTTTAGCTGATGTCCGAAATCTGGAGTTGTAGTGGCACAACTAAAGGCCATCTTCATCATTTCCTAGGCATGTTAGGAGGTGGGCGTTGATGTCTTGCAGCATTTAGCTAAGCTGTTTGGTTTCACTGTTGCAATGAGGTGAATGTCACTTCTTCAGGGCTGTTGTCGCTTGTATAACTCAATTGAAAGAGTCAGGTCTTCTCGACCCCTCAAAAGAATTTACTTGTAAATCATGTCGGTACCAAAATCAAATCTCCAAATGATGTCATTCCTCACATTGGTCCCAGAATCAAATCTCCGAATGACGTCATTCCTCAAGTTGGTCCTAAAATCGAATTCCCGAATAACGCCATTCCGCACGTTGGTCCTAGAATCGAATACCCGAATGATGTCATTCCTCATTTTGGTCCCAGAATCAAATCTTCGAATGACATCATTCCTTAAATTGTTCCCGGATTCGAATCCCCGAATGACGTCATTCCACACATTGGTCCCAGAATCAAATCCCTGAATGACTTTATTCCGCACATTGGTCCCAGAATCGAATCCCAGAATGACATCGTTCCTCACGTCGGTCTCAGAATCGAATCCCCAAGTGACTTCATTCCTCACTTTGGTCCCAGAATCAAATCCCCGAATGACCTCATTCCTCACGTTGGTCCCAGAACCAAATCCCTGAATAACGTCATTCCTCACGTTGGTCCCAGAATCGAATCTCCGAATGACGTCATTCCTCATAACAACTCGTTATCTCGTAGTTCCGGTATTCTGTCTGCAATTAAACAGCTATTGTACCTTTATTCTGATGTTGTGGTGGTTGATGTGTTAATGTCCCTGACTGGTGAACGCCAGACTAGTGTTCGAGTACCACTCAAACTCATTAGTTCCTTAAGACGCTGCAACCTCACCATCCTTGTGAGCTAAGGATGAGGTGTTAGGGGTAGCCTATATGTCTACCTGCTGAGTCATCAGCAAACATTGCCTGGCCTTCCTTGGTCCTAGCTTGGGCTCTGATCATATGTAGTATATATGGTCAGTCTCTAAGGCAGTGGTTCTTAACCTGTGTTCGATCGAACCTCAGGGGTTCGGTGAACCAGTCTCAGGGGTTCGGTGGAGGTAACAAAACACAAATGAAATGAGATTGGCACTTGCCAAGGTTACGCCGAAAGTTTTGAAATTGTCTTTGAAAGGCAACAGCAAAAGTCACATTGGTTTCCAATAAGTATTCATTAGGCTTTTACTTTCGTGTGAAGTTCATATTTTGTTGATTTGGTTCTTTGAACACAGTGGTCCTGTGTGCCAATGACGCATGGTTCATATTGTGCACTAATACAATATGTACCTACGCTTTGAATTTGAAATATATGCTGATATATTCAGGCGTAACTTTCTTTTTCTTTTCCCCTTTATTTCATTTACCTATATGTATATATATATATATATATATATATATATATATATAT
>NC_090731.1:18973173-18975673 GCF_036898095.1 Palaemon carinicauda | reverse complement strand
TTCATCACCAGAGAAATGAAATATGAATAATCTTCTCGTACTGACTCCCGGGGGGAAAGGATTGTGCTTAAAGTAAAAAGAAAATTTACTTAATTGCAACTTCTTCAAACTTGCGTCGAATAAAGTTATTCCACTTTACTGGCCTCAACATTTGGTTAACTTTCAGCCGAGAGTTTCTGATTACAGTCATCCGTGTGAGAAGGTTAAATATTACAGAAATTTGGTCAGAATGTGCATTGATAAGCCGACATATATTATTATTATTATTATTATTATTATTATTATTATTATTATCATTATCATTATCATTATCATTATCATTATCATTATCATTATCATTATCATTATCATTATCAATATCAATATCAATATCATTATTATTAATATAATTATTATTATTATCATTATTATTATTATTATTATTATTATTATTATTATTACTTGCTAAACTACAACCCTAGTTGGAAAAGCAGGATGCTATAAGCCGAGGGGCTCCAACAGGGAAAATAGCTCAGTGAGGAAAGGAACCAAGGAAAAATAAAATATTCTAAGAAGAGCAACAATATTAAAATAAATATCGCTTTATAAACGATAAAAACTTTAACAAAACAAGTGGAAGAGAAATAATATATAAGATAGAACAGTGTGCCCGAGTGTACCCTCAAGCAAGAGAACTCTAACCCAAGACAGTGGAAGACCATGGTACAGACTGATTCATTTGAATATGTATTTATGGTACACGTACGGTACACTGTTAAAAATTTGCATTAGAAACGGTAAAAGTCTGGCAACATGTATTCCAGGATTTTTACCGTTTTAAAAACGGATATATTGCCGCAAAGGAGTGATATTACGGTCACCAACTCGTAAAAGATAATAACAAAGTAAGGTAGAATTACGGTCGCCTGTATTTTACTGAAATACGGTTGAGAACAGTATATTTTTTACTGAGAATTTCCGATACAAATTACGGCTTTATACTTGATGTTTCCTATAAAGCTGAAGTACTGAGATTTAGATGGTCCAACATAGAGACAGACACAGATGTAATCTTCCTTAGCACGAAGATAACTTAATATATGGTAGTCCACATAAGTAACATTGAAATATAATGTGTTTATGTAGAAATGCTGTACAGTTTCGTCCGCCATGGAGCTCTTCTTAGAGCGTTTATTATGAAAATAAATGCTCTAAGGAGAGATCCAGTTGCGGACGAAACTGTAGAGCATTTTATATATATATACACATATTACCTTTCAATTTTCCTTATGTGGATTACCATATATAGAGACAGACAGGTGCACATACATACATACATACATACAAAGAGACAGACAGACAATTCTTGCATTAAAACTTTTAAATTGCCTTTCTAAAGAAATTGTTTTTCCCAGGTTCTTCAGATAAGGGTTTTCTTTTAAATTAAATACAATCGAATATTAACCTGTTGGCTACGTCCATTATTTCTTTATCCCATTTCCATGAACTATTTATAGATTATCAAGTTTCCTTGATCTTGGAAATAGCAATTCTAATTATACATACCTGTATATTTTTTTTCTGGAAAAGGTAGGTTGCATGATATCTGCTAGGGTACTCAACTGATTGTTTTCACTTGTAGTCAACGAATACATAGTATGGAATGGAAAACTATCTCTGAACTATTTAAATTATATTGTGGAATCAAAACTATTTAAATTATTTTGAACATGATGGTACGTAGTTTCCTGCCCGAAATTATTTAGAGTACAGCCTATCTCATCAATCCATCTATCTCCCCAGGGTTTTAATGTATTTTCGTGGAAACGTTAATGGATGTATAAAAAATAGATTACTTGTAATGTTTATTTTCATAAAGTTTTAAAAACAAAAGATGATAGAAGGGTTATTTTTTTTTTTTTTTTTTTTTTTTTTTTTTTTTTTTTTTTTTTTTTTTTTTTTTTTTTTGCTAAATCTTGTTTGGTGTAACAGTTCTTTAAGGTGTAAGTCATTTAAATAATGATAAATATTTAATTAACATGGTGTTTCTCCATCATTCATCATCATCATCATCTCCTCCTACGCCTATTAACACAAAGGTCCTCGGTTAGTTTTCGAGAGTCGTCTCTATCTTGAAGTTTTAATTCAATACTTCTCCATTCATCATCTCCTTCTCGCTTCATAAACCTTAGCCATGTAGGCCTGGGTCTCCCAACTCTTATAGACCCTTGTGCAGCCCAGCTGAACGTTGAAGAACTAATCTCTCTTGGGTAGTGCGAAGAGCATCATTAATCAGTGAAAATTAATATTGAAGGTAAACTTACATCCGGTAGGAATAACACTACAGTTCTTATAATTTCATATCGTCAATTTTATCTATACAGTCTGTTATGTTTTATACATTCCAGTATATTTATCTCATAGGAAAAAGATAAGTGTTTCAAAAGTCTCGGTCCTCAGATATATTTCTGATATATTTCAGATTTGCAGTAAATGTTTTTATGTTGAACAGGCTGACATA
>NC_090731.1:18960673-18965673 GCF_036898095.1 Palaemon carinicauda | reverse complement strand
ACATTTAATATCTACATTCATTTCAGCTAAACCTATTTCAACTGTGTCTCTTTAGTTGTACCTTCACCTCACCTCATCCTAAGAAAGTATAGACCGCTATTTCAACAACAAATGCCTTCCAATGTCTTTAGGTTTAGTTTAATTGAATTATGGTGTGCCATCTATTCCAATAATCTTAAAACTTTTTTATTCATTTTTTTTTTTTACAATTTTGTTTCGTGGAGGCGTGCCAGGTAGGGTTATAGCGTTTTTGCGTTCTTTTTTACGAATTATATTAGGAATATTGTACACTAAATTGTGTTTATCTCTTTTCCAGTTATTTATTTTTCTCTACTGCCTTTTTTTCTCCCTAACCTCTAAAAAAATTGTAAATAGTATTAGATGCATTAAAAATATACTCTGTTTTGAAGGTAAATGTCAGAAATCATACGTCCATTGCCAATTTTTATAATGATAATAACTCCACTGCCTAACTTTATGTAAAACATAACAGTAAAACAAATGTAATCAAGTGTAAAATTTATATCAAACAAAATAACAAAATAAGCATTGCCTCTCTGTAAGATGTAAGACTCCAAAAAGATTGAACTAAAAGTGACCAGCCAAATGTATTGACCACTCCGAAGTTTAGACAGCATTTCCCAGAGAGTTCATTGCGCAAATTCAGTTACCTTCGTTGTGAATTGAGCCAGAAAAAAAAACGAGAGAATAAGTATGTGATTGCGCTCGTTTGAGAGAGAGAGAGAGAGAGAGAGAGAGAGAGAGAGAGAGAGAGAGAGAGAGAGAGATCAGTTACCTTCATTGTGAATCGAGCCAGTAATAGAGAGAAAAGGGTAGGTATGTAATTGCGCGCTTTTGGGAGAGAGAGAGAGAGAGAGAGAGAGAGAGAGAGAGAGAGAGAGAGAGAGCAGTTACCTTCATTGTGAAATCAAGCCAGAAAAAGAGAGAAAATGGTAGGAATGTAATTGCGCGCTTTTGAGAGAGAGAGAGAGAGAGAGAGAGAGAGAGAGAGAGAGAGAGGAGAGAGAGAGAGAGAGAGAGAGAGAGAGAGAGCAGTTACCTTTATTGTGAATCGAGCCAGAAAAAAAGAGAAAAATGTAGGTTTTACACCCTTGTCTGTGTGTTTGTGTGTCTGTTTGTTTGTAAACCCCTTCCTGTCCACAATTTTAATCGTAGAGTAATGAAATTTTCCGGGCTTAACTATTATGTAAAAAGCTGGAAATTATTAAATTTTGAATGGTCAAGCAAAATGTCCAATTCACATAACCAGCCATAAGTTTGGACACCGTTGTCACAAAGGCTTCAAACTTGGTTCATATTTGAGTGTATAAAAATCCACGCCCATATTAATACATTTTAAGGAGAAAGTTCAAGGTCAAGGTCAAGCAAAAGGTCGAGAAATAAGCTGCCAAGGCGGAGGTCTGCGCTCCACAAACAGCCCGTATAGTTAGATAACTTTTGTTTTGAATAAAAAAAAAATAAAAGAACATCAACTAGTCCCACAAAATATTAACTTTTTTTTCTATATTTTCTTGAACAAATTCAACTATTTATCATTTCAGAATTAGTTCATTATGCATGTTGCATGAGATTTTTTCATGATACTGACCATCCATTACAATCAGATCTTCCTGCACAGTTCCATCCTGTTCGTGATACTAGGCATGCAGTTAATTCAAATAGTCAGGTTTTCCCTATCATGAGGCTCAATACTACACAGTACTCTAGAAGTTTTATTCCAGCTGTGACCAAGTTGTGGAATGGTCTTCCTAATCGGGTAGTTAAATCACTAGAACAGTAAATTTCTTTATGTTGAACAGACTGACATTAAGTCTTTTTATGGTTTATATTATGACATATCTGTTTGGATTTTGTTACATTTTTTAAAATATTGTTAACTTTTTCTCCTATCGCTTATTTCCTTTTTTTCCTTTCCTCACTGGGCTATCTTTCCTTGTTGGATCCCTTGGACTTATAGCATCTTGTTTTTCCTACTAGGGCTGTAGCTTGGATAATAAAGATAAAAATAAAAATAAAAATAAAAATAATAATAATAATAATAATAATAATAATAATAATAATAATAATAATAATAATAATAATAATAATAATAATAATAACAGAACGCTAAAGTGGTGCGCCTGTGCTTCTGTCTCTTCCATCAAAGCAATCCTCGACTGTCAATTGCAATATCAATTTTATGGTATGATTCCGTCAGAAAAGTTTTATGCGATGAAAGACGGCGTTCAAGGTAACGAGATTTTGAGAGCTGCAGCCTTTTTCACCAAATCTTCGAGAGGAAATGTTTTTATTTTGAGAGTTGCAAACAGCATTTTTTATGTTTACTAGTCTCTCTCTCTCTCTCTCTCTCTCTCTCTCTCTCTCTCTCTCTCTCTCTCTCTCTCTCTCTCTCTCTCTCTCTCTCTCTCTTATTTTAGACTGAAAATTGTAAACACCAGAATTTGAAATAGGCAATATGAAGTACCAATTTAAACTATATTACATAAACATAACATGATATGAAATTAAAGATAATAGTAAAAATTAATAGGAAACTGGGGAGTCACATCAACTTTTAAGTGCTAAAATATTCACGAGTTTATATAAAGGATGAGACTTAAGGAATGCAGCGCAAGAGCCCGTGTTTCACAAAGAACAATGAAAAGAGAGTTTGGATAGTTGTCTATCATGAAGAAATATTTCATTGTTATTTCACTCTATCATATTTTGGATAAACTCCTGTGTGGTCTTCACCAGCTCATCTTATATTGCTGTTCAAAATCCTGAGGACTATTCATTACTTATTATCTTAGACTTCCATTGTATTCATTATTCATGCTGTATAGGAATTTTTTAAATTCAGATCTTTCCAGGCTATACCATCATTTACGATATAGGTAAACAGCTGATTTGATAAGGTCCAATGCTACGGAGTAAACAAACAGAATTATCAAGATTGTTACCAAATTATAGAATGGTCTTCCTTACCAATGCTTAAAATGATCATAACTTCAGATGGTCAAACCTAGTTCATTTTTAAGTAAGTTTATACATGTTACTTTTCAAAGTTTATCTAATATTCTTCAATTACCATTGATATTTATCTCTATTCATTTCATAATCTGTTATTTCTTTATACTTTGATTTTTCTTGTTTTTCCATAGTGATTCCTTGGGCTGTTATAGTTTTATTTTTTCCACACTGTTAAACATTTTCCGTAAAAAAACGATAAAAATCCTGGAATGAATGCTGCCAGCTACTTACCGTTTTAAAAACGGATATATTGACGTAAAATATTGACATTACGGTCACCAACCCGTAAAATATAATAACAAAATATGATAAAACTACACTCGCCTGTATTTTACTGAAATACGGCTGAGAACAGCATATTTTTACGGAGAATTTCTTATTAAAATTACGGGTTTCTTTAACAACTCAACTAGTGTTGCAGCTTTGATTTTGTCAAGTAAATAAAAGCAACAAGTCATATTATCTCTGAGGTATGAAATTGAAATCCAGCTAATCTACCATGTCGCTTTTGTAACGTAGGAAGGAATACAAGGTTTCCAATATATTTATTCCACAGTCATTGGAAATAGTTGATGCTGGTTTTAACTCTATTCTTCTTTTGTTGCAGCTTTCGGAAATGCATCGTCAGAATCTTTTGCAAAATATCGTTCGTTTGTTCAGATAGCCTAGAGCTTATCTCCAGGCGGGAGCTCTTGGACTATAATGTCATAGGCCCCACTTTTACAAAAGCTAGAAAATACATTTTTATTTTTTATTTTAGTAATACACGCTTTAGATATTATTTCATGTTTCTTGTTTTAGATTTTTGAGTGCCATTATTGACCTACAAAACTCACAATTTTAATGGGAAATTCTCCGTAAAAATATACTGTTCTCAACCATATTTCAGTAAAAAACGGGCGACCGTAATTTTATCTTTCTTTGTTATTATCTTTTATGGGTTAGTGACCGTAATATCCATCTTTCCCGTCAATATAACCGTTTTTTTAAAATGGTAAAAATCCTGGAATAAATGCTGCCAGACTTTTGCCGTTTTTGAATGCAAAATTTTAACAGTGTATTTCTATCTTGACTTAATTTCATGGCACTTATGACTCATTTCTGTTTTCTATTCCGATGTGGAATATCCTGTACCATCTCTCGTAGTTGTGAGTAAACAATTTGCTTTTCATTTACGATTTAACTTCCCTGACGTCAGTGACTAACTCCTACATTTCTGCTTTCCTCACATTTACACTTCCTGCTGACATTTTTGCTCCATCACAAATTTCCAACCATTTCTATCTGACATTATAATCACAGTTTTCTAAGACCCCTTTTTTTTCTCCTGCTTTTAATAATAATTTCATCTTATTTGAATTGAGACTCAATTTATTGCTTCGTGCGTCTTATCATTGTTGTTCTAGCAAATTTACATTTTGATGTGGGACGCACCCACTCGTATATGGAATTGTGGAAATTCTTATCTTTTATCGACATGGCGCTCAAAAGGATAATATTGAATAGCTCTTTTGATCGTCCTAATACTTCCCTTGCTTGAAGGACCCAACATTGCATACAAAAAAAATCTGTGCATTATAGTGGCGAGGAAGTTCCTCTTTTCAACAGGATTTGTTGACTACATTCGATGTTTGTAAGAAAGCTTTCTTCGAATTGATATATTTTTGGTTTGTTTCCTTTTTACTGACTTTGATTTTTCTTTTACGAGCACTTCAATGGAAATATTTGCATCCTTCAAAATGGCTAGTTTTGTTCAGTACAGAGCAACAAAGGGGCATTGAATTTAAATTCTTATACTAAAAATTGATTTGCCTTTGTTAATATAAATCTAAATGGTTATGTTTAAGCCTTTTTAATGCTAGTTTGATTGACTTCTTTCCAATGGGTCAGTGCCAGTAAACTTTCTTGATACGAAATTTGGTTAACTTTCTGCTAGACATTATAGGTGAAAATAAACTTGATGGAAA
>NC_090731.1:18950673-18955673 GCF_036898095.1 Palaemon carinicauda | reverse complement strand
TGTACTTTGTAAGTGATATAAAAGAATATATGTTTGAATAAAAACTGATCTTATTCATCATCTATTTTCTCTCATATGGCCATCGTACAAAACCTAGTTTATAAAAAGGTTAACATCTAAAAATAATAATCTAATTCATCCCTTTCCTTTTATTTTACCATCAGAAGAAAAGTACTAAAAGTAGCACCAGAATTACTGACCACTCTGAAATTTAGCCACCACTCCCCAAAGCGTTCATTAGGAAAATTCAATTACCTTTATAGTGTACTGAGTTACAAAACAAAAGAATAAAATAAAAAATAAAAAAAGGAAAAAGAGCGGAAGGCGGTGTAAAAAAAGATAGACATTTTCCCTACTTTTGAGAGCGTGTGCTACTGAGTGTTGTGTTTATGTGAGTGTGTGTTTGTTAGTTTTTGTAATTTGCATGTATGAGAGAGAGAGAGAGAGAGAGAGAGAGAGAGAGAGAGAGAGAGAGAGATAGAGAGAGAGAGAGAGAGATAAGTGTAATGCATTAACATATAGAACATTTTATCTTACAAGTGAAGTATATTAAATCAAGCAAATAAAAATAGCCCAGGAATTGGGGAATAATATTGAAAAGGTTAATTTTTTAAACACATATGAGAGAGAGAGAGAGAGAGAGAGAGAGAGAGAGAGAGAGAGAGAGAGAGAGAGAGAGAGAGAGAGTGATAAGTGTAATGCATTAACATATGAAAAATTTATCTTACAGGTGAACTATATTATATCAAGCAAATAAAAATAGCCCAGGAATTGGGGAATACTTTTGAAAGGGATAAAGTTTTCTTTAATTCATATTAGAGAGAGAGAGAGAGAGAGAGAGAGAGAGAGAGAGAGAGAGAGAGAGAGAGAGAGAGAGAGAGAGAGAGAGAGAGAGAGAGATTATTCTAATGCAATAAAATATATGCGAAATTTATATTAAAAGTGAACTTTATTGTATCAAGCAAAATAGCAGAAGAATGGGGAATAAGACTAGAGAGAGAGAGAGAGAGAGAGAGAGAGAGAGAGAGAGAGAGAGAGAGAGAGAGAGAGAGAGAGAGAGAGAGGTCAATTTTTTTTTTAAATACATTTCAACTTGTAATAAGGAGTAATGAAGATTCAAAATATGATGTTTGATCATTTTAAAGGACGATGTATAGTACATTGTTTAAATGGGAAAATGGAGAAAATTATATCAAAATACAAAATTAAGAAGCCCGCGATTACAGTTGTCCCCCAACAAACAGTTTTAACGTAACTTATTATGTTAGTGAGACACAAGAAAGTCAGTTGAAAGAATGTTTATAAAGAGAGCAATTTATATGAAATAGCTCGATGTGGAGATGCATTGAAATTAATCTATTAGAAAACGCGAAATACGTTTAACCTAAAATATACTGCACTATCTAAAATAAAAAAAAAAAAGATGAAAAAAAAAACTTAATTTTAACCGGAAATTCTCAGTAAAAATTATACTGTTCTCATCCGTATTTCGGTAAAATATAATTAACCGGAATTTTTACCCTACTTTGTATTATCTTTTACGGGTTGGTAACGCCAATATCACTCCCTTACGTCAATATATCCGTTTTTAAAAAGGTAAATGCCTGGCAACATATATTCCAGGATTTCTAAATTTTTAATGGTAAATTTTTAAGTGTGTTTTATATATTTTACGAACACATACAATCTAGAAATAGATGCCTATTTCCACTGTTCCTCGAACCAGAGTCCAATACTCATCTTGTACCTCAACACAATTTGGAAAATACAACATTTGTATTGTTTCATAATTATTCACGAGAGCGGCTTTGCTCTGTTGTTGGGTTGCCGACCAGAAAAAAAAAATGAAAATAAAATAAAGCAGGAATTAGGAATGTTTCTTGTTCACGAGGTAGAAAAACATATATGTGTTGGAGTGTTAAAATATGCAGTATGTCCCTCTCTGCCTCTATTGAAAATGGAATAAGTGCACATTATAATTCGTAATGATCAGAAACATAAAATTAAATTATAAAAAAGATAATCCTTACGGCAGGAAATCTTAACTTACTGAGGATAGAGAAATATATTCAACCCAGTTTATTATTAATATTAATACTAAAATGCCAAGTATTGTAACTTTCGGCTTGTATGAATACTGTTAAACTGTTTGGCTCATATCGTTATAATATTCAAGAAAAGTCTGTTTATTTCATATTCATTATTATACTGGAAAAATATTGCATTTGTCCGATACTTACCTACTATGTTTGACATATTTTCTGAAGAATATTTATTTATTTACGTATAAACATATACCCTTCTAGATAATTCTGCAATGCTTGTACTGCAATCCATAGTGCAATGTTTGTGGACTACCACGTAAGTCTGTATGATTTCATTTTCTTAAATCAAAGTTTAAAATAATATATTTCTAAAGCGTTCCATGCAAGAGACACATTGGATACCCCTACATTATTAAGAAAAGACCGTAATTTTTATCGGATATTCTCCGTAAAAAATATACTGTTCTCACCCGTAATTCAGTAAAATACAGGCAACCGTAATTTTACTCTACTTTGTTATTATCTCTTACGGGTTGGTGACTGTAATATCACTCCCTTACGTTAATTTATCCATTTTTAAAACGGGAAAAATCCTAGAATAAATGTTGCCAGGAATTCACCGTTTTTAATGCAAATTTCTAACAGTGCAGAGCTTACAATATACGTTGATACCCTTAAGAAACGTTTATTCTTATGGGGATAATCTTACGTTTGCAAAATAAGAGAACGTTGGAAATTTATTTTGATTATTTCATTTTCGAAGAAAGAATAAAAATTATTATTATTATTATCATTATTATTATTATTATTATTATTATTATTATTATTATTATTATTATTATTATTATTATTATTATTATTATTATTATTATTGTTATTGTTATTGTTATTATTGATCTTCAAGAAAGTACAAGCAAACTCGCAGCAAATGTTTTTATGTAGAACAGGCTTACATAAGTCCTTTTATAGTTTATATATCAGATCTCCCTGGACAATTCTATCCTGTTCGTAATACTAGGCAGGCAGTTAATTCTAATAGCCAGGCCTTCTCCATCACGAGACTCAATACTACGCAGTACTCTAGAAGTTTTATTCCAGCTGTTACCAAGTTGTGGAATGATCTTCCTAATCGGGTGGTTGAATCAGTAGAACTTCAAAAGTTCAAAGTTGGAGCAAATGCTTTTTTGTTGACCAGGCGGACATGAGTCTTTTTATAGTTTATTTATGACATATTTGTTTTTGATGCTGTTAATAGTTTATATATGACATGTCTGTTTTGACGTTGTTACTGTTTTTAGAATGATTTATTGTTAATTTGTTCTCTTCATTTATTTATTTCCTTATTTCCTTTCCTCACTGGGCTATTTTTCCCTGTTGGAGCCCCTGGGCTTATAGCATCTTGCTTTTCCAACTAGGGTTGTAGCTTGGATAGTAATAATAATAATAATAATAATATTTTAATTTCTTCATTACTTCATTTATATCATTTATTTATTTTCTTGTTTCCTTTCATCACTGGGCTATTTTTCCCTGTTGGAGCCCTTGGGCTTATAGAATCTTGCTTTTCTAACTAGAGTTGTAGCTTAGCTAATAATAATAATAATAATAATAATAATAATAATAATAATAATAATAATAATAATAATAATAATAATAAGGCTTATAGCATCTTGCTTTTCCAGCTAGAGTTGTAGCTTAGCTATTATTAATAATAATAATAATAATAATAATAATAATAATAATAATAATAATAATAATAATAATAATAATAATAACAAATTCGAGATTTTGAAGTTGTACCTCTGCAGAAGATAAAATATCCGTATCTGTTAAATTTTAATTTTTTCTCCTCTCACATATATGCAACAACTTAAATTCAATTGAATATATTTCCACGAAGAATATATTCCTACGTACAGTAGTTGTACTAGGCCTACCAGCCTAACAAAATCTGCGTTCATAGACACTTTCCATAGAATATACCATACTTGGTATTTACATATTCAAAGAAATCTGAGGAACTATCAATGTCTTCACTTGAATGCCAGTAATACTTTTTGAGATGCATGTTGATATTTATTACAGGTAATAAAAGGATCTAGAGCAGCTTTGAACAATATATGCGTGAGTCTCCTTCTTTAGCTTTCCATTGCTATAATAATAATAATAATAATAATAATAATAATAATAATAATAATAAAATGAAAATAAAAATAATAATAATAATAATAATAATAATAATAATAATAATAATAATAATAATAATAATAATAATAATAATAATAATAATAATAATAATAATAATAATAATAATTTTCATTATCTTATTTCTATCATTATCGAAGATCCATTGCTATTTTTACGCAAGTTTTAGATCTTTCATTCATAAGTCTCTGTGACGCACGGAGTACGACTCTCATCTTCAAAGAAGTATGAAGAAAGATGTTCCTCCTTAGTGACGTTACCACTGATAAATTACACGGAGGTTCTTGTGAAATATGATTGCTTGGGCGCAGGATGCAATCTCGCGCGAAAGAGATCTATTTGCGCAGTTTGTTAAGATGATGGTTAAAAAGGAACAGACTGTTGCCACTGAGAGACTTGAGGATACTCCTTGGTAGAGACAGATGGCCTACGTAAAGCTATCATGCTTTCTGTTATCATTATTATTATTATTATTATTATTATTATTATTACTTGCTACACCACAACCCTAGTTGGAAAAGCAGGATGCCATAAGCCCAGGGGCTCCAAAAGGGAAAATAGCCCAGTGAGGAAAGGGAACAAGGAAAAGTAGAATATTTTAAGAACAGTAACAACATTAAAATAAATATTTCCTATAAAAACTATGAAAACTTTAACAAAAGGATACTAAAAAGTTCATAAACAATAAACTCTCAAAAAAAAAAAAATAATTTAATCAGAAATTCTCCGTGATGAGTGATAAATACTCGT
>NC_090731.1:18925673-18938173 GCF_036898095.1 Palaemon carinicauda | reverse complement strand
AATCATTTGATTACATTTCATTAAAGAAAGTTAGGTTTTCGTCCCACTTTCCTTTGGTTTTTTTTTCCTTTTTTTTTTTAGATTGGATAGAAATTTCAATACATTTCGAAGAAAACAAACAAGACTAGAGGGGGCTCTAAGTTGAGAACATACCTCCACCATGGCAGCTTATTTCTCGAGATTAGGGTTAATTCGGTCGACCTTTTGTTCAACCTTGACCTTGACCTTTGACCTTTGACCTAGGATTTTCAAAATTGAATCACTACAAAATAATAATAATAATAATAATAATAATAATAATAATAATAATAATAGAGTTATTAATATTATCATTATCATTATTATTATTAATTCAAAAATTAATCCCTAGAAATTTCACTACTCAATGAGTGAAATTGTGGCCAGGAAGTTGTTCACAAAGAAACAAACAGAAAAACGAACAATCATCGGGCAATAAAGCTGTGTTGTAGCTTCGATGTTTTTAATTCTCTAAATTTCTTGCAAAAAGCAAAATATTCTTTATGTAAAGTTCTTAGTAAAACGTTCAAGAAAGACCGAGGAAAATCTTAAAGAAAATCTTATTATTTTAATTACCGGCAAATTTCCTGGCACATTACTTACAATAAATTATATTCTTCAAAAATCCTAGAAAGGATAAGAAAATAAGTGTTGTATAAACAACATACTTGTATTTCTTTCCATGAAACCTGGTTTTTCATTTGATATTCAATCATTTTATAAGTAATTCTAACCTATCTATGTATGATTCATAAGATCATTTTATTATAAGGTTTTAGATATTTTTACTTGCTGATAATTTTGTTTGACATGAAACCGTTCTTAGAGCAAAATATAAGTAAACCGAAGATGATCAAAGACAATAATAGCGAGAATTTTCTTGGTAAATTTCCATTCACAGCAATAATATTTCTTCAATCCTCTCTCTCTCTCTCTCTCTCTCTCTCTCTCTCTCTCTCTCTCTCTCTCTCTCTCTCTCAGCCTAAGTAAACAGGAAATATTCAGTGTAATTCCCAATACTTAATGCGCAAAACAAATAGAAGCCTGTGTACCTGATTCCATCAATAAGGCCAGGTACAAATATTAGAACGTTGGAAACATGTCTTGTAAAATATCGTAAGTTTTTTCTGTGAATGAATTTCTATTATTATTCTTGAATAATTTCAAATTTTATTGCCTCATTCTTTTTTTCTTAATAAATTTATATGGTTAATCCTGAATAATTTCAAATTCTATTGGTTCATTCATTTTCTTTTGAATAAATTTCTCTGGCTATCCCTGTATAATTTCAAATTTTATTGGTTCATTCATTTTGTTTTGAATAAATTTCTCTGGTTATCTCTGTATAATTTCAAATTCTATTGGTTCATTCATTTTCTTTTGAATAAAGTTCTCTGGTTATCCCTGTATAATTTCAAATTCTATTGGTTCATTCATTTTCTTTTCAATAAATTTCTATGGTTATTCCTGAATAATTTCATATTCTATTGCTCCATTCTTTGCCTAATTTTACGTACTAATTTTAAAGACTAATTTACTTAAGGGGTTTACTAAGAAGTATCTTGCCTACCATTTCTAAATTTAGAAACAAATTACCCAAGAAATATTTTTATTCATCAACAGCGTATTCATTTCTGACGAGATCCTTTTAAATATTTAAAATATTATCATTATCATAATGTGTCCATTAGTATAATTAATATTCTTATTTTTAATTCATATTGAGAAACTTGAACTGAACGCTAATTTCTTTTTAGTTAAATTTGCATATAGCTAAATGACGAAATACAGAAATATATATTATTCTATATCTCTGTTGCGGAGAGATTTTTCGAAATCTTTTCACCATTTCTTTAGTTTCATATAATATTAGAATAGCAGGTATATAAATATGAGCTAGATACAATCATTTTCTATATATTTTTCTGGGTTTCTGTATTTCAATATACAAGTGTTTTGGGTTTAAATTAATTAATAGTGGCATATATATATATATATATATATATATATATATATATATATACATACATATATATATACTTATATATAGATATAGATATATATATATATATATGTGTGTGTGTGTGTGTATATATACACACATATATTTATATATATATATATATATATATATATATATATATATATATATGTGTGTGTGTATATACTTATATATAGATATAGATATGTATATAGATATACATATATATATGTATATATATATATATATATATATATATACATATATATATATATATTTGTATATATATATATATATATATATATATATATATACACATATATATTTATATATATATTTATATATATATATATATATATATATATATATATATATATATTCATATATATATATGTATATATATATATATATATATATATATATATATATATATATTATATATATACAGTATATATATATATATATATATATATATATATATATTATATATATACAGTATATATATAAATATATATATATTTATATAAAAATACATATATAAACACACACACACATATATATATATGTATATATATATATATATATATATATATATATATATATATATATATATATATATTTATATTTATATTTATATACATATGTATGCACACACACACACACACACATATATATATATATATATATATATATATATATATATATATATATACATATATATATATATATATATATATATATATATATATATATATATATATTTATATATATACATTTATATACATATAAATATACTTATTTATATATACAGTATATATACAGAATATATATATATATATATATATATATATATATATATAGGCATATATAAACACACATATATATATATATATATATATATATATATATATATATATATATATATGTATATATATATATATATATATATATATTTATATTTATATGCATATATATATACTATGTATTATATATATTTCATCAAAGATGCCGTCTTAATAATATAAGTGATTTTATTTATTATAGTTAAGTCTAGGATTTCATGAAACATTTTGGCAATTGCGTTTACTATAAAATTTCTATCTTGAAGAACAAGTACTTTTATATTATCATACAAATATTGAGGAAGATTATCAAATCTTTTAAGAAGGAAAAAGAGGCTTAGCAGAACCTAAAGACTGATATACTATCTAGAATATCACAATACAACATGACATAATGCAAATAATAAACAAATTAATATCTGATAAAAGATAATCATATTACACGAAGAGCAGGTTATCGTATTAAAGTCAAATATCATACGCTTAAAGTGAATTATTTCACGATTCCTTTGATATAACATGAAGGAATTTCTGCTGTAATCCAGTGAGATGCATTCCAGTCATTATGCTGTCTTATCAGTGCCAGAGGTAGTGGGAAGTTGGCAGAAGACCTGAGATTTGCGAGAAATAGCAATAATCTCCCGCTTTGCGAAGTTACGCCTTGACGTAAATCAGATCTTATTCAGTGCATAATTTTCGTATATGTATATTCGTATGCGTTTGTATGAATTTATTCAAATTTATATTCATATATATATATATATATATATATATATATATATATATATATATATATATATATATATATATATATATATAAGTATACATATCTCTGTATATTTATATGCATTTATATGTAAATATATACATATATATACATATGTAAATTTATATATATATATATATATATATATATATATATATATATATATATATATATATATGTATATATATGTATATAGTATATATATATCTTATATATATAGAAACTGAACAAGAGAGGGCGTGTCTCAAGATCCTATGTCAATCCCGTTGCAAAAATGGACTCGTGAGCTTCGTAGAAGAGAAGAGCTTGCCATGAAATTCTGTGAAACCTTCGAGAAAAATCATTGAAGAATTTCTAAACTGATCTTAAATGTCTTTCAATCCAAAGAATCTTCGAGATTTCATTTTTCAATTTTTATTAATTAATTTAGGAATATCCAAATATTTTTGTCTTAACATTTTCACCACCTTAGTCTTAATATCAAAGAGTAATTGCTCAGGAAATGTAGTTTTAATGAAGAATCATAGGAAAACAAGAAGGAAAAAAGTGACTGGAAACACGTGTCGAGGCCAAATGATAAATGGTGGAACGTAAATGCAGTTTTCTTGCTAACTTTTAAATTATCTGGAGCTCACATTATCCGGAGAGATGCTATCACCGATTTTTGGATTCCGTTAAGATATTATCTATTCATTATAATTTATTTACATGCATATATATATGTGTGTGTATATATATATATGAATATATCTATATATATATATATATATATATATATATATGTGTGTGTGTGTGTGTGTATATATACATATATGTATACATATATATAAATATATATATATATATATATATATATATATATATGTGTGTATGTGTATATATATATATATATATATATATATATATATATATATACATATATATATATATATATATATAATGTATATATACATACACGAGCACATATATTCATATATATATATATATATATATATATATATATATATATATATATATGTATATATAGCCTACATATATTGCGTTTATGTGAATTGGCTACGCTATATATTTCCTAATACCATTCTTTCCAAATAACAAAATTCATCGAAAAAAAAGTGCCATGGAGGAGAAAAGAGGTTCGTCCCACTCTATTTAATATATTTCCGTGATATCAGAATATACATACTTATGAAGAGCAATAACAATATCTTTATGTTATTCAAGAATGAAAATTAAACGAAAAAATGGAGTATCTAAAAACGGGCTTAAAGAAAAGAAGAAGAATTTACAATTGAAGTGCTGACCTGAAATTCGCATTCTTAGTTTCTGAAGTGTTTTCGTGTTTTGACGATTCTTATATATCCTATTTGCTTTATTTTCGTCCCATTAAGAGGATACCCGAGGAGGCTAGGATCCTGTTTCCTTACGTCAAAAACATGGAGGAGAAAGAAAGGCACGCGAAGTAGGTCAGAGCTCAGTTCCTGGCTGATGTTCATCGTTCATTGTTTTATCACCTCACAGGATATTACATCAATAGCCTTTTGGAAACTTCTCTACCTCGCAATCTGTGAGTCGTTGGTTCGAGACCCACTCAAGCTCTATAGTTTTGATTATGGTCTATAACCTCACCGTCCTTTCGAGCGAGTGTGGGGGATGTGAGTATCGGGGAATGTATAGGTCATTCTGTTATGTCATTAGCAGCCATTGTCTAGCCTTCCTTGGTCAGAACCTGGAGGCGAGTTAACGTAAGCACAGATGGGGTGGTGTGAGTATCGGGTGAATGTATAAATAATCCTGTTATGTCATCAGCAGCCATTGCCTAGCCCTCCCTGGTCAAAGCTTGGGAGGTGAGTGAACGTAAGCACAGATGGGGTAGTGTGAGTATCGGGTGAATGTATAAATAATCCTGTTATGGCATCAGCAGCCATTGCCTAGCCCTCCCTGGTCAAAGCTTGGGAGGTGAGTGAACGTAAGCACAGATGGGGTAGTGTGAGTATCGGGTGAATGTATAAATAATCCTGTTATGGCATCAGCAGCCATTGCCTAGCCCTCCCTGGTCAAAGCTTGGGAGGTGAGTGAACTTAAGCACAGATTGGTGTTGTGAGTATCGGGTGAATCTATAAATAATCCTGTTATGTCATCAGCAGCCATTGCCTAGCCCTCCCTGGTCAAAGCTTGGGAGGTGAGTGAACTTAAGCACAGATGGGGTAGTGTGAGTATCAGGGGAATGTATAAATAATCCTGTAATCATCAGCAGCCATTGCCTAGCACTCCCTGGTCAAAGCTTGGGAGGAGAGGGAAGTTAAGCACAGATGGGGGTTGTGAGTATCAGGGGAATGTATAAATAATCCTGTTATGTCATTAGCAGCCATTGCCCAGCCCTCCCTGGTCAAAGCTTGGGAGGCGAGTGAACTTAAGCACAGATGGGGGTTTTTAGTATCAGGGAAATGTATAAATAATCCTGTTATGTCATCAGCAGCCATTGTCTAGCCCTCCCTTGTCTTAGCATGGGAGACGAGTAAATTCAAGCACAGATGGGGGTTTTTAGTATCAGGGGAATGTATAAATAATCCTGTTATGTCATCAGCAGCCATTGCCTAGCCCTCCCTTGTCTTAGCATGGGAGACGAGTGAACTTAAGCACAGATGGAGGTTTTTAGTATCAGGGGAATGTATAAATAATCCTGTTAGGTCATCAGCAACCATTGCCTAGCCCTCCCTGGTCAAAGCTTGGGAGGAGAGTGAAGTTAAACGCAGATCAGGGGTAGATTTGGTCTGTTCTTGGGACACTGGCCCATCCCTTGTCTCTGTTATCTCTCTTTTTAATACAACAATAACTCCATTGCCCAGTCAATAATTAGCTTGCCTTTCTCCTTCTCTTCTCATTCCTCCAAATGTCACTGTGATGTTGAGCATTTTATTTTAATTTGTTTCAAATTTTGCTCATATCAGTTTTCAGTTGAAATTGTTGAATGAAAACTAGCAGCTGTTCATTGTTTTATCCCTTATTTAGGTATCAGTTTCTGCCACTGTTATTCAGTTTACCTTTTGCATAACCTGTAAATATTGTCTCATAATTTTGACCATACATATATATATATATATATATATATATATATATATATATATATATATATATATATATATATAATGATAACATTATGCTTAGCAAATTATGATCCTTGTTTTGTTAACAGGAAGATTAATTCATTTTCACATATTCACCTTATGAGAATCATGTTTTAACTTTTCCTGTTTTTTCATATATAAACGAATATTTCTTTTGGGAAGAATAAACCATACCACAGAAAAAAATGCTTGACGTTAGAGTAACATAAATTTTTTCATGTTATTATTCCTTTACGACGTATAATTGTCGGTAATTTTATCCCCAACATTATTCAGCTCAATTTGCTGTCATATAAGCAATTTGAATTACTTTTTACATATCATTCAGCTAGAACAAATATTGAAGTAATTGTAATTCAGTGCTAAACTTTTTGCAGAATGGTGCCTTGCCCTGGAGAAATATTCATAAATATGTACTGTAAATATTTATAAATATAAATACTGCATTCATAAATATGTACTTGGATGATTCAAGCAATATCGTCCCATGCTTATCATTTCCTGATACTGAAATACATCTTATTCGTCATAATTTAAAGGAGTATTTTCCACCAGACACGTTCTGATATTTAAATCGATCAAAGAGAAAATCATTCTTGAATTATCGCTTGCATATTCATTTTGATTCCTGCAAGCTTCTCAGTAAATATTTGGAAAGCGGTATGAAAAAATTAATCTTTTACTATTCTAGTTACGAAATGTACTCTCAAATTTTTAAACCTTCTAATATAAAGGTCAACTGTATCAATAAGAAACAAATTAATTTTACTTATGAAACTCATAAATTGATCTATAAATCATTATAGATTTTATTCATGAAATCTATAAACAGATATCTGTCAAGTAATGGAAATAGCTAACAATTGTAGCAGGAGATTACTTCAGACAAATGACTTTTTATGCCGAGAGATATTCTAACATTATCATTAGTACAGAATATTGCGATTTTTTATAAAATAAATTTCCACTTTCAATTCTCAGGTTACAATTAGATGAACAAATCATTTTGGAAGAAGGATTTACAATATATGTTCAGATTATCTAGCAAAAGTTCTAAGCGGAAATTGAACTCTCGATGGAAACTTATGTTACGGTATTATTGCTAGTATTTAGTCAATGATTATCTGGTAAAGGATGCCTACATATCAATACAGACACACACACACACACACACACACACACATATATATATATATATATATATATATATATATATATATATATATATATACATATATATATACATATATATACATATATATATATATATATATATATATATATATTTATATATATATATTTATATATATATATATATAAAAGATATATATATATATATATTTATATATATATAAAAGATATATATATATATATATATATATATATATATGTATATAAAAGATATATATTTACATATATATATATATATGTGTGTGTGTGTGTGTATATATAAAAGATATATATTTACATGTATATATATATATATATATATATATATATATATGTATGTATGTATTGTGTATATATATATATATATATATATGTATATATATATATATCATATATATATATATCATACTATACAGTTTATTTGATCAATACGAACTCCTACGCGACTAGTTTGCTGAAAATGATTATTCGAACTGCTAATAACTATGAATTATTATTGCTAACACCCATATACTGATTATTCGAACTGCTAATAATTATTATTGCTAATACGCATATATCATTTGATGACATATATGAACGTATGTTTAACTGTTAATGCATTAATGTTTCTAGAATTAAAATCCATGAGCAGCTCATTTAAAGCTTCAAAATGACGAATGGAGAATAATATATTTCTTTTTTTGTATCTCAAAACTTTCATAAATATATCAACTGAAATAAATTTGCGTATTCAAGGTCGTAAATTATTTTGCTATTTTAATTACAAGAAGAGGTTCCTTCAGAAACTATTCATAGTCATTTTGGATCCTATTATATTATTTGGACAACATGAATAACGAAGTTAAAGCAATTCATTACCATAAGCAAATCTTACAGTTATAAACAATTACACTAGATAAAATAAGTTCCGAAGTAGCATGGAAAAGGATGAGAGCTTTAACTTTAAGCCTTTTTATCTTTACTTTTATTCCAGCTCGTTAAGCCTTGGAATGTTCTGGAATAAAAGAGAATTGAAGATTATGTATTTAACAGATAGCTGTACGTCACACCATAAGCCTTAGAAAGTTCTGGAATAAAAGAAACTGAAGATTAAATGTCAAACAGATAGCTGTACTACACACTCTATAAGCATTAGAGTGTTCTGGAATAAAAGAAACTGGAGATTAAATGTCAAATAGATTGCTGTACTACACAATCTAAGCCTTAGACTCTAAGGCTTAGATTGTGTACTACTTAGAGTGTTCTGGAATAAAAGAAACTGAAGATTAAATGTCAAACAGATAGTTGTACTACACACTCTATAAGCCTTAGTGTTCTGGAATAAAAGAGACTGAAGATTAAATGTCAAACAGATAGCTGTACTACACACTCTATAAGCCTTAGAGTATTCTGGAATAGAAAAAAAAATGAAGAATAAATGTCAAACAGATAGCTGTACTACACACTCTAAGCCTTGGAGTGTTCTGGAATAGAAAAAAATGAAGAATAAATGTCAAACAGATAGCTGTACTACACACTCTAAGCCTTAGAGTGTTCTGAAATTAAAAAAAAAAAAAAGTAAAATTAGAGATTAAATGTCAAACAGGTTACTGTACTACAAACTGTAAGCCTTAGAGTGTTCTTAAATAAAAAAAAAAAAAAGTAAAATTAGGAATTAAATGTCAAACAGATAGATTTACTACTTAAAGACTACATCAGAGACAATTCAGCGGCAAGGGAAGAAACATAAGGCGTTCTTACATTGAAACACTTCATGCAATAAATTCAATTTAATTTTTTAGAGCTTCAGGAAAAATCAAGTTAAGAGACTGAATCGTTGGGAAATCAAGCAGAAGAAAAGACGTAAAAATCAAGGAGCGAACGTAAATTGAGCAAGGAGAGAAAAGTCGGCCAAAATCCAATTATAAAATCGAATGAAAAGACATATTTCCCTTTCTTTTATTCCTCTTATCTTAAAAATTTTTACTATTTTTTTTCTTTTAAACTTCATCCTTTTCTGCTTTTATCTAAGACCCTCACTGAGACCACGTCATTTCCAGTCATAAAACAATAAACCTAATTCTATCCTCTCGATCTTCAAAAGCATCGTGGAGAAATAAAACCAAGTTGGAAAGAAGGTCTTCTCTTCAAAAACTTTTTTTTTTTTTACGCTGATGGAGACGTTCCTCTCTTTTCTTTATTTTCTTGCACCCAGGGACCGGAAAGATTAG
This sequence comes from Palaemon carinicauda, assembly GCF_036898095.1. NCBI lineage: Eukaryota > Metazoa > Arthropoda > Malacostraca > Decapoda > Palaemonidae > Palaemon > Palaemon carinicauda. The sequence goes on along the minus strand of NC_090731.1, from coordinate 18,928,055 downwards.
GCGTGGCGCGATAAGAAGATAAAGTCTGTTTCCCAAGAAGAGATTATATCAATGTTATCAAAAGCCGTAAATTGATGTTCCTAATTGAATGACACCTTCGTTTTTTACTGGTTCTGATTGCTTTATACCTCCAAGCAAGATGCATTTCAGAAGAGGCCAGCAAGAAAAAAATTATTCAGACAAAACAAAACATCAAAGAAAGATGCATTTCAGAAGAGGCCAGCAAGAAAAAAATTATTCAGGCAAAACAAAACATCAAAGAAAGATGCATTTCAGAAGAGGCCAGCAAGAAAAAAATTATTCAGGCAAAACAAAACATCAAAGAAAGATGCATTTCAGAAGAGGCCAGCAAGAAAAAAATTACTCAGACAAATCAAATCATCAAAGAAAGAGGCATTTCAGAAGAGGCCAAGAAAAAAATTATTCAGGCAAAACAAAACATCAAAGAAAGATGCATTTCAGAAGAGACTAGCAAGAAAAATATTATTCAGTCAAAACAAAACTTCAGAGAAAGATGCATTTCAGAACAGTCTAGCAAGAAAAAAATTATTCAAGCAAAACAAAACATCAAAGAAAGATGCATTTCAGAAGAGCCCAGCAAGAAAAAAATTACTCAGACAAATCAAAACATCAAAGAAAGAGGCATTTCAGAAGAGGCCAAGAAAGAAATTATTCAGGCAAAACAAAACATCAAAGAAAGATGCATTTCAGAAGAGGCCAGCAAGAAAAAATTTATTCAGACAAATCAAAACATCAAAGAAAGATGCATTTCAGAAGAGGCCAGCAAGAAAAAAATTATTCAGACAAATCAAAACATCAAAGAAAGATGCATTTCAATAGAGGCCAGCAAGAAAAAAGTTATTCAGGCAAAACGAAACATCAAAGAAAGAGGCATATCAGAAGAGTCCAGCAAGAAAAAAATTATTCAGGCAAAACAAAACATCAAAGAAAGATACATTTCAGAAGAGGCCAGCAAGAAAAAAGAAATATTTATGCAAAACTAAACATCAAAGAAAGATGCATTTCAGAAGAGGCCAGCAAGAAAAAAGTTATTCAGGCAAAACGAAACATCAAAGAAAGAGGCATTTCAGAAGAGGCTAGCAAGAAAAAAATTATTCAGGCAAAACAAAACATCAAAGAAAGATACATTTCAGAAGAGGCCAGCAAGAAAAAAAATATGTAGGCAAAACTAAACATCAAAGAAAGATGCATTTCAGAAGAGGCCAGCAAGAAAAAAGTTATTCAGGCAAAACAAAACATCAAAGAAAGAGGCATTTCAGAAGAGGCCAACAAGAACAAATATATTTAGGCAAAACTAAACTTCAAAGAAAGATGCATTTCAGAAGAGGCCAGCAAGAAAAAAAAATATTTAGGCAAAACTAAACATCAAAGAAAGATGCATTTCAGAAGATGCCATCAAGAAAAACTAGTTATTTAGTCAAAACAAAAGTCCTTTAGTATTACTATAGGTGAGACTACTTAAGTCCTATTATGTGGATTAAATCATGGTGAGGGGCTGATAGAGATGGTTTTGGCATGCTCTTCGCACTCCCTCAAGAGAGATTAGTTCACCAAACATTCAACTGGGCTCCACAAGGCACTAGAAGAGTTGGAAGACCCAGGCCTACATGGCTGAAGACTAGGAAGCGTGAAATTTTTTATGATGAATGGAGAAATGTTGATTTAAAATCACGAAATAGTGACGACTGGCGAAATGTAACCGAGACCCCTTGCATTAATATGCGTAGGCGGAGATGATGATGTTGATGAGGAGGATGATGAAGATGATGAAAACCAAAGTCAATAAGAAAATTGAAATTTGAATCTTGTATGAAGAGGTGATTGCAATAGTAATGTCCTCATACTCATGGAGCTGGGGTCCATATCAGAAGTACAGAGTAACCTAAGATTTTTTTTCCACGTGTCAAGGCCTTTAAAAATGCTTGTGTGATAGGTCCAAATGTGGTTAAATATTCTACTAGACCTCTATGATAATTTTTGTAAACCCCCTAGAACGTAAAATACGAAAATTGTAGTTTCATAATAACTCGACCGACACACGTTAAAGCACAACAAACTTGGTGTGTACACCCATGTTTTCATGATAGAAAATTCAGATGAATATATGATTAATTTTACTTTTTACATAAATTTGTATATATTTTATTACTGTGTCTTACAGTTATCTATATGCTCCCTATTTGTAGCCGTGGAAGATGTGATCATGACAATCACAAAACGTCGGGATTAATACACATTGAGATATGTAAATTACTGGCTCTCGCCACCTTCACTGATGATATATATATATATATATATATATATATATATATATATATATATATATATATATATATATATATGTATATATATATATATGCA
>NC_090731.1:18870673-18920673 GCF_036898095.1 Palaemon carinicauda | reverse complement strand
TTATAGAGAGAGAGAGAGAGAGAGAGAGAGAGAGAGAGAGAGAGAGAGAGAGAGAGAGTTACGATATATATATATATATATATATATATATATATATATATATATATATATATATATATATATATATATATATTTATATATATATATATATATGTATATATATATATATATATATATATATATATATATATGAATATATATGTATATTTGTATATAAATGTATATATATGTATATATATATATATATATATATATATATATATATATATATATATATATATATATATATATATATATATATATATATATGTGCGTATATATATGTATATACAATTACTCTCAGTAACATATAACATATTTACAAAGATCATATTAGGCCTAATAGAACGACAGCTAAACTTTAATAATCAACCAGGAGAGCAGGCAAGCTTTATAAGTGGGTATTAAACAACTGATTATCCATGTAATTAACCAGCAAATGGAAAAATTAAAAGAGTATGACAAACCATTATGCATAGCATTTATAGACTATAAGAAAGCTTTTAATTTTGTCAAAACCTCAGGAGTAATGAAAGTCGTTTAAAGATAAGGATTAGATAAATCTTATGCTAGACCGGTTGAAGATATCTATACAAGAAGTACAGCAATCCTAAAACTAAATAAAGATAGTGAGAAAATTTTTGAATAAGAAAATAGTTAGAGAGGGACACCGCCATCTCTCCTAAATGAAGAGATAAGTAGAATATCAATAGGTTTGAAAAATCTTTCTTTAACTGTGCTCTTTAACACTAAAAATCCAGATTACCCATATACAGAAAATGTTATACTCTCTCTCTCTCTCTCTCTCTCTCTCTCTCTCTCTCTCTCTCTCTCTCTCTCTCTCTCTCTCTCTCTCTCTCTCTCTCTGTTTTAATATCGTTGAAAATGGAGGAACATAAATCGATTTACCTAGAAGGGGATTTCTATAAACAACGGTTAGGCAAACATTAAGGGATTTAACGATATAAATGAGAAAAAAGGGAGATATTACTGGAGGAAGATTCTCTAGAATATTGATTATGATTATGAATATGGTTATGATATCTCTCTGAATTTACATCGAGATAGCTATATGCCAGACTCTCTCTCTCTCTCTCTCTCTCTCTCTCTCTCTCTCTCTCTCTCTCTCTCTCTCTCTCTCTCTCTCTCTCTCTCTACAATTTCAATATTATTTACAATATATATATATATATATATATATATATATATATATATATATATATATATATATATATATATGTGTGTGTGTATGTATATACATGTATATATATACACATGTATTTATAAATATATATGTGTGTGTATATATGTATGTATATATATGTATATATATGTATATGTATATATATATATATATATATATATGTGTGTGTGTGTATACATATGTATATATAAATGTATATATATATGTGTATATGTATATATATATATATATATATATATATATATATATATGTATATATATATATATATATATATATATATATACACACACACATATATATATATATATATATATATATGTATATATGTATATATATATATATATATATATATATATGTATTATTATGGTGTGTATATATATATGTATATATAAAATGCATTTATATATATATATATATATATATATAGAGAGAGAGAGAGAGAGAGAGAGAGAGAGAGAGAGAGAGAGAGAGAGAGAGAGAGAGAGAGAGAGAGAGAGAGAGAGAGAGGTATATGGTGAAAGTGTTTTATGTATCACCATGACCAGCAAGCCTGTACTAGCCAGGGCCATCTATACTAGTTGGTTTGCAGTAGCCAGCAGACCAAATTCCAGACGTGAATGAGGACATGTCTAGGGCCTTTGTTCTGAAATGGGCTAAAAATGGCTTTATTTTTTGTTGTTGCTAACAAACAATTCTAAAGTATTTCATTGCCTTATGGGACCTTTTTGGTATAGATGTAATAAGTTTTATAGGCAAGTTAGGCTCTTCAACGTTTAGAACGCTTCGAGAAAGCTTAAATCAGTACTAGATCTTTGCCCAGGCAGCCTCTAAAACGTTTAGAATTCTTCTATAAGGCTAATATCACTGGATACAACTCCCCATCCACTCACTAAACAGCGTCTAAACTTTTTAGAACGCTTCTAAAAGGCTAAAATCCCCGACAGGTCTTTGCTCAGACAGCTTCTATAAAGTTTACAATTCTTTACAGAACACTAAAAAGTGATGATTTACAATGGCGTCAAAATACGCTCTTCCTATGAATTACTTTGTTCATTAAAAGTTTGTGTCGAAATTGATTTAATCTTTTCTGCGTCAGCTTTAATAGTCCTTCCATCATCTGCGTGATTTTTTTTTTTAATCACGTCTATTCTCAGCTACCGAATACTTTTTTCTTCAGTCGAATTGACATTCATAACAAACTTTAGAAAACTGATATGAGTTTTTTTATAAATAAAACTTTCTCTCGGGTCATATCTCTTTCAACGTGGCAGAATAGAAAATACTTCCAAAAAAGTTTTGGCTCGCTTTTCCCCTTGAATGATACGAGGAGGGAGACAGGAGAGGGACTACAAATCAAATCGTGTGACTGACAGGGATGTAATTCTTATGAAAATATATAAAAGGAGAGTTACATAATTGCCTTTCTTACGCGTGTGGGAAAGATAGAGAGAAAGAGAGAGAGAGAGAGAGAGAGAGAGAGAGAGAGAGAGAGATTACAAATATTCAACTGATTTTACTTGAACACTTTATATTTTCGTTCCTGCTTCTATTCATAGGAACAAGTATTCACTATCAAACATGAACTTGTGTTCTATCGGGAGGCAAACGATGTCAGCAGTATACTACAGTGTACTACAGTGAATATAGCTAGTAATGAACTAATATAATAATACCAATTTCCTAATATCGCAAGAGGGTCTGCCCCTCTCTTTTATTCTTCTCCTGTACTTCTCTTTCTCCCTTTTTCCTTAATCTTTCCCTTCCCGAGTACCTGCCTTTGAGCTATAAACTGGATTGTATCCAGGGGTACTCTTCCTCTCCCCATATTCCACACTTCCCTATTCTTATTATTGTTGTTGTTGTATGTAATTTAAGGATTTTGGCCCCTTCGATTTTCTTTATTTTTGTTCACCACCAACTTCATTACGGAACAGAATCATTCTGAAACGTAGAGAAAAGTCAGAGTTCCAGGACATCTTAGACTGTAGAGGGTGACGTTGTTCAAGATACAGAGGCAGGTATGATTCCCGTAGCAGTAGTCATGAGGTTTGACAGTGAAATCTTTTTGTTTCTCCAATATCCACGAATTGCAATGTTTACCTTTAAAGGGGAATACTTTCTTGCGACCATAGGAAAATGTGAGTCGAAACTACTGTGGAAAGCTTAATTCAATATCAGTGATTATTGACGTAGGTCGTAGAAGAAGTATGTTCGACTTTAAAGTAACTTGCATATTAACTTCTAAAAATTACTCTAAGTAGAATATTGTTCCTAATATATATATATATATATATATATATATATATATATATATATATATATATATATATATATATTCTCCAGATCTCTTTAAAATTAGCAATTAAATGTGGTATTTAATTTTAGCGTATCGTTTAGAATTACTGTATATGTTAATGTCCACAGGGGACTATCAGGCGAAAAAGAAACCTAGTTATTTTGATTTTTCTCTCATGACGGTTATTTTGTACATGGAAACGATTAAATATAACTATTAATCATTCAATTTCAATAATTATTATTTTAACAATTTCAAAAGTAATAATAATGATAATAATAATAATAATAATAATAATAATAATAATAATAATAATAATAATAATAATAATAATAATTTTTACATTAATTTATGTATTCACTAACATATGCTACAGGTATCCTCGTTAGTATTACAAATGAAATATCAATTTATGTTATTTTGAATAAAATTGAAGCAAACTGCTACTGAATCGGCCTTTCAATGGCCATGCACGAGAGAGAGAGAGAGAGAGAGAGAGAGAGAGAGAGAGAGAGAGAGAGAGAGAGAGAGAGAGAGAGAGAGAGTTTGTCAAAGGATTAGTTGGTTGTTTCAATGGTTGAGATTTCAAAGTAAACTGAAAACAGAAGTACCACTTCACTGGTCATTGTTTGAGAGGATCAAAAGAGCGTGTCGGATAATACTTTACAAAACATTATATGTATCAGCATCTATTGGAATTTTAGTCCTTCTATGTTTCACTTATGCTTTTTTTTTAACCTCCGCCAACGAACTTGGAATGAGGTTATGTTTTAACTGCTATCTGTGTGTGTATTTGCTTGTGAACAGCTTCCTAGCCACAATTTTAAACGTAGAGTAATAAAACTTGCAGGGATTAACTGATATGTATAAGGCTGGAAATTATTAAATTTTGGAAGGTCAATGTCAAATGTCAAGGTCACGGTCAAGCAAAATGTCCAATTCACGTAATCAGCCATAAGATTGAACATCGTTGTCACAGAGACTTTAAACTTGGTTCATCTTTGAGTGTCTGAAAATCCAAGCCAATTGATACATGTTAAGGCCAAAGGTCAAAATCAAGGTCGAGTAAAAGGTCAAGTTATCTGCTGCCGTGGTGGAGGTCTGCGCTCTACTGAGTGGCCCTCTAGTTTTATTTGCCTTTAACCCAAAATTTACTCAAACTGTTTTATATCTGTTTCTTCTCATGTAATGCATTTACTTTTGTCCCAGTTTTCAATAATCATATAAATTAGATCACAATACTCTCATGATGACTTTATTGCTCGACAAATATATAGTTTTATAAAATATTATTTGAAAGGCGTCATGATTCTTTCGACTTCAAATCTAGACGATTCAGTTAATCTATAATATATCGGAAGCTCCATCTACATTTTCATATTCATTTGGCAAGCAATCCTTGAAGATATTCAGGCGCTACCTACTGGTCGCATAAAAACAGACTGAAATTAAGTGACTGGCATATGAAGGCTGATAACTTCTGAAAGTTTCAATGAAGTAGTTTCTTCGTTCATGCTTTGAGAGCATATTTATTCGTCCCCAAGGTAAGGAGCCAAGTTAGGCCAACAGTATGTTATAGTATTTATGAACTCTATCATATCCAATTGGTGACCTTGGAGTGACTAATTGTGAGAGGTGGATTTTAGTTACTAACAAAGAGGCCAAGTGAATGCAAGTAAAGTTTATTCAAGGGTACACTCGGACACACTGTTCTCTGTTATTTTTCTTCCTCTTGTTTTGTTAAAGTTTTTCATAGTTTATATGGGAAACATTTATCTTGATGTTGTTACTGCGCTTTGAATATTTCATTATTCCTTGTTTCCTTTGCTCACTGGGCTATTTTCCCTGCTGGAGCCCCGGGGTTTATAGCATCCTGCTTTTCCAACTAAGGTTGTAGCTTAAATAATAATAATAATAATAACAATAATAATAATAATAATAATAATAATAATAAAAATAAAAATAACGACCTTATATACAAATAGTTGAGGACACCAATATAAAAAAAAATTCAAACAATATGAACTATGCTATGGCAAGCTTAAACCGTTTTTTTTTTTTCATCATCAGTTATGGGGAGAGCGAAAGATTAAAAAAAAAAGCATTACAGTGTATGAGTATTTGAAACACGTGCGGTACAGCAGCGGTACAGCATTTAATGTCATAAGCGTATCCCAGCTACCTTACATAAGAGCCTTAGTTGATGTTTGCCATCATAGTCACTGAGGCATATCTATTACAGAACCGTGAAAGGTGACTGATAATTTGAAATGCCAGTTTCTTTATGAGTTAATGTTATTGCTCATTATATACAGTAGGACTAATAATAATAATAAGGTCGAAAGGAGAAGATTAGCGAAGTATTTCATAAAAGCTGTTTATGAGGAGTATGAAGCAGAGGACTTCGTTGCCTATATATTCATCAACATAAGAAGAATTAGCGTGACTTTTAAAGATGATGATTATTATTATTATTATTATTATTATTATTATTATTATTATTATCATTATCATAGTTAATAAGTACAACAAAAGAAACTCTAGAACAGAACTATATGGATTTGGAAACCCTTATATTAAGACTAATTACACAAAACGACCCTATTATTATTATTATTATTATTATTATTATTATTATTATTATTATTATTATTATTATCATTATTATTAAAAGCTAAGCTGCAACGTAGGGAAAAATAGCATAATCAAATTAAAAACGACAGCATTCAATTTGATAGAAACCCCTCATGAGTAAATTGATTTCCTACCTTAATAGCTGCTTGCCCTCATTCCTAATTTCGATATATCCTCCAAACAAATGTGATCCTGAAAAATCCTGAAAGGTAATCCTCTTTTCAACTCTTTCATTTCATTGGTCATTAAGGTCTTCTCACTTAGGATTTGGAGGGATTCTCCTGAGGAATCACTGAGGATTTGGAGGGATTCTCCTGAGGACTCACTGAGGATTTGCAGGGATTCTCCTGAGGACTCACTGAGGATTTGGAGGGATTCTCTTGAGTACTCACTGAGGATTTGGAGGGATTCTCCTAAGGACTCACATAGGATTTGGAGGGATTCTTCTGAGGACTCACTGAGGATTTGGAGGGATTCTCCCGAGGACTCACTGAGGATTTGGAGGGATTCTCCTGGGGACTCACTGACGATTTGGAGGGATTCTCCTGAGGATTCACATAGGATTTGGAGGGATTCTCCTGAGGACTCACATAGGATTTAGAGAAATTCTCCTGAGGACTCACATAGGATTTAGAGAAATTCTCCTGAGGACTTACTGGTGATTTGGAGGCATTCTCCTGATGAATCGCTGAGGATTTGGAAGGATTCTCCTGAGGACTACGGAACCATCTGTATCAGTTTTAATAGTCTGAATAGGAAACGATTCTCATTCAATATCTAGTTATTTCCCTTTGATGCTTCTATCAAACTGATCAAAAGGAAAGCCATTATAAGTTTTAATGATTTGAATTTAATTTGGATCAAATTGCAAGATGATGGGGATAGAAAGCGTGAATGATAGAGAGAGAGAGAGAGAGAGAGAGAGAGAGAGAGAGAGAGAGAGAGAGAGAGAGAGAGAGAATAAACTATCTCTTTTACTTTAAAGGAAGAAAACACTAATCTAGTTGGCATTGGTTGTCATTCGTTAAGCAGAAATTCTATTTTTTCTCTTTCGATAAGGTCAGAGGAATAGAGATTCTGGTGATGAGACAAGATCTTAAAGCAGATTAATCTTTGTAATATTAATATATTTTAAATGTGTTTCTTGAACTTTGTATAAACGTATGTTTTTGGTTGTCAGGGTAAAATGTATTCAACTCAATTTCAAAATATATATAAGTTAAGTGATCCCAAAAAGTAGGTCTGTGTAAACTTTACGCTCTAAAGGGGTGCAATATTTTATTTCTTTTAAATAAAGTTTTGACAGGAGATACACTGTTTGGCTAAAATTCCCAAAACTATATACCTTTCCATATTTCGTATTTCTCTAAAATAGAAATACCATCAATTCAAAGACTTTTATATGGAATCTATTTGTACAAAAGTAATAACTCGACCATCCAGATTAAATCGTACTTGCTTTTAAAATGCAAGACAGGTAAAATTACTATCACAGATGCAGTAGTTAAAAATGACAAGATATACTCAGTCGTTACTGACTATGGCGTATTGATATGTGTCCATTGAAGTAGCAGTGCTATAACTGGTTAACCGATAACATAAATAGTACAATGAAATAAAGTAGTTTTAGATATGTCAATATACAAGTTATTTATCAGTGTCTATAAACATGCAGACAATTGTTCACAACTGAGTTAAAAGTTTTTTTGTTTTTTTTAATGAAGCTCCAGGAAGTGGGAAGAGCAGAAAACGTTTCTGACTAGTGTCTAGTAATTAAGCGGTTTGCTCATTCAGTAATCAAAATCTATATACACGAAGTAGATGCTTTTATAATTGCAGTCACAATCGCAGTTAGTATCTCTAGATTCAATATTTTTCTGGTTTTAGCATTCAAAGGTTTCTTCTATCTCCTTGTACTAATGGAGATACAATACTGATATCTCTTTCTAGATTTTGATCAGCAAAGATGCTCATAATAATGTCAATTTTATTAATTTTAATAAATTCAATAATTTCGATTATCATTATATTTCTAATAACTAATAGCTTTAATAATGATAATGATTTCGGTAGTTGTGACTGCGTTGAAAGTGAAAAAAAAAAAAAGTTACCGCATTCAAAACACGATTCCTTCAAATGAAAACCAAATGACCCACATCAACAAGGACAACATGTCATTGACCTCCGTCCTCGTTTCTGCTTACATTCAGTTACAGAACCCATAGATGGAAATCGTCTAAAACTATTTATTAACAGTTGTGTTTGGCCGGTTCATCTTCAATTTTTTTGAGCGCTTTTCGCTTCCATTGTATCCTTTTGTTTTGGGAGTTGAAACTGGATGTTCCAAGACTTTTTGCGATAGTATCTAATACAACTTGAGGAAAGCATTCGAGGAAGATCCCGCTGCATTATCAGAAATCTTTACTTGGGCACTCTCATTTCAGTTATTTTGATAGTTTTCATAATAATAATAATAATAATAATAATAATAATTCAAGTTTATGTATCACTCACTTTGTACTAAAAATTTGGTTTCCTGTTTTATCAAGTTTATTTTTTCGATTAGCAAACCAACCTATTCATTCTTTAATTTCTACTGTATGTTGCCTGATTTGGAGGTTTTATCCATAGAAGTTTTATCCCTGCACAGGCCTTCAAATAGGAATATGACAGTGACCATTGAGTTTATTTTCCACTTCAACCATCCCTTGTTAGTGCAAACTGCTTCTTGTAAACCTAGTCTTGACTTTAATTATTTTTCTTGCTTATAAGAACTGATCCGAAATAAAGCTACACTGTTGAAAAAAAAAACAGTAATTTGAATCGGAAATTCTCCATAAAAATATACTGTTCACAGCCGTATTTCAGTAAAATACAAGCGACCGTAATTTTCCCCCACTATGTAATTACCTTCTAATGGATGGTGACCGTAATATCACTCCTTATCGTCAAATATATACGTTTTTAGAACGGTAAATGCCTGGCAACATTCATTCCAGGATTTATACCTTTTTTGACGGCAATTTTTTAGCAGTGTACTTTTGTCATTCATTATTCTTTCCATGACACGCTTTACAGAATTCAGCAAATGGTTCAGATAGTGCAAAGGGACTGGAATTTCTCATGAAAAGCGTAGGGAAATGTATGATATATCAGAGGCACAGAATCTCATTAGCGGTCCCTGCTTGTGATCGTAAATCGTTTATTCTCTGTCTGTACTTTTCTCTTTGGCTTATGCCATTAGACACACGCGTGTTCAGGAATAGGCGGAATTATACATCATGAAATTCCTCATTACTGCTCTTTCTAAGCTTTTGGAATCGGCTTTATATTATGCAAAAAGAATTAAGCCCACAGTGGAAATCAATTAACATTTTCATTCCCTCTTCCATGAGTTTTGTTAATATTAATGAGTCGCTAATATTTCATATAAGTACAACCACATTTTGAGAGCAAGCTATGATAAGGCGGAAAATGAAGAGTCCCTTGCAATGTTGAATGATATATAAGTTATGAAATTAGCTTTTTTATTTGAATATAGAAAAGTCGTGTCGCTCCTGCATGGAAGAATTTCATTTTCGTGGTAGTGAATTATATCATAATAATTTTTCCATGTCGGTCTATGTTAAATCAAATTTTTTAGGTCATTTCGACACTGTGAATTAGGCTTGGAATTCTCTTCTCGTGTCGCAAGGAATAAATGTATATATATATATATATATATATTTATATGTATATATATATATATGTATATATATATATATATATATATATATATATATATATATACATATATATATATATATATATATGTATGTATATATACATATATATATACATATATATATATATATATATGTATATATACATATATATATATATATATAAATATATATATATATGTATATATATATGTATATATATATATATATATATATACATATATATATACATATATATATATATATATATGTATATATATACATATATATGTATATATATATGAATATATATATATTTATATATATGTATATATATATATATATATATATAAATATATATATATTCATATATATATATATATATATATATGAATATATATAATATTTATATACATATATATATATATATATATATTGTGTTAAATATATTGTTTTTATCTTTCCAACTTCAGAATCCTTGTATTCTCGTTTTCTTTATCTTGTTAAATATATTGTTTTTATCTTTTCTTTCCAACTTCAGAATCCTTGTATTCTCGTTTTCTATATCTTGTTTATTTTTAGTACGAAAAAAGTACTTTGACTTTTTTCATAATCCTTGGTTTTCAACTCTCTTGGAAAATAAAAAGATCTCAAATGTAACTTTAAATAACTTATTATATTTAATAGCTGTAAATACTTTGTGTGCTGGCATTTGAGACCATTTCATAGTATTTAGCCCTTCTTGAATTAGTTAACGAAGTTAACGAGTAGTGGTAAGAATTTTTACCAAGCAGTATCTGCCTAACCCTCCAAGGAAGCAGTTCTCTTGACTTAAGTGAATATGAATTAACTCGACCTTTGTTAGAAACTTGCCAACTAATGTGTGATCATTACTAATGAACTCTTTTCACTTGAAGGACTTTTATTGCTGTGAAATAATGAAGTGCTAAGTACCACCAGTTTCACCAAAGTGCAATGGAGAGACGAGGGCATGATTCTCCAAGGGAGTGAGTTTTCAGAGGAACCATAGCAGCATGGAAGAGAGGCCAAGACGGGGATTCTATTTCCCCACCATAGTCTTTGGCATCCACCACATACTGCTGGATTACTTCAGAGGGATTCAACTCCGTGGATTTATATCGAGCAAGCAGGTGCTTGATAACTTTGAGGTAGGTCTCGGTAAATGTTGGCACACTTTACGAGATTTAAAGTTATTGAATGAATAATTTTAGCGCTGAGTCATTAATCCCGTAAAAAATACTTGTAACCAGAAAGAATTTACTCTTGGTAATATTTTGCTTTGCCATTTATCATATCTTTTGAGATCTTTTTATTGAATCTTACTCTGAACTTTAAGTCGCTTGCATAGGCAATAATTTCAGGTACAATTTTCTGATAGACGTATCATATCTTTTATAGGCTATGCACAGTGGCATCATGGTAATGGTATTGCTCGACGAATCTTATAAACTTTTCACTGGTTATAAGCGATTCGGGGTATGGAGGTTAGGTAACTAGTGCCAGAGTTACCTAGATATCTGGCAGCATCAAGTGTCATCAATATTAATTTATATTCTGCATAATATTATGCTTTAAATTTATTGCATGTTCAATAATAAATTCGATGTTCACTTTGATGTTTGTTTTCTCACATTTTCTTTACAATCTTCATATAAGTTTTTTCCGAATATGGCGACCGTGACAGGATATTATGACTTTGCTTTGATGCTTGCCCGATGTCTCTCCATTTGCACTGTTGGTGGAACATTGTTATTATTTTGCATTTTAATACTTTAGTGTAAAGGTTGAAGTGAATTTAATCTTAACATATTTCTGAAATAAGTTCTTTGCTCGGGAATTGCCTTCATTGCATATTTTTTTATATTCGAAACTTTGCTTCCTTGGTAATCTTTATTTATCGTCGTTGACCTAGTATTGATGCCATCGGTTTTTCTTGGTGTTAACGTATATTATTTAAAGTGATAAAGGGAATTTTACTTTTCAGCTTCGTTTTGTTACGCATACTTTAGCCTTTGAATATTTATATTTGTGATAGGTCAGGTAGTTGTATATATTCACAATGTCTGAACTTAAGAGATTAGTGAATCAAAGGAAGTATATAAGGAAGTGTGTGACAGAACATTTTAACCGTAAGGATAGTTTTCCTACATTAACTAGTGCAGCAAGGGAGAAATTACTCTTGCAATTTGAACAATGGCTTCCAGAATTGAAAGACTTGAATAAGCAGATATTAGAGCTTAAGTATGAGGAATGGGACGACGAAGAGGAAGAACGTAGGTCTGAGGAGGAATTGGACTCCTGTCAGGTCTATAATGACAAACTTTTATCTTGCTTAGTGGCTATTAGGAACCCTAGTGTTCCCTCTTCATCAGTTTCCCATTCGAATGACTCTCTTAGTTCCGCAAGAAGTTTGCTTAAGTCTCCCATAGCTCCCCTGCCTAAATACACTAGTTCTGATGACTAGGACCTAGCTAGATTTTTTGAAGAATTTGAAGATACTTCAAGTAAATTTGAATACCCTGAATACGATAAACTCTTGTTATTAAAGCAGCAGATCTCAGGCAGGGCCTTAGTTTTAGTAGAGTCCTTGGAAGCAGATAAGCAGGGATATTCACATGCAAAGCAATTACTACTGAAAGCCCTAGCTTCAGATGACACACAGAAATTTAATGTTTTGAGGCAGTTACCCATTTGAAACTTTCTAACAACACTGATCCATATGAATTTATCTCTAAGGTTAGGTTAATTATGGAAAGAATACGCAAATTGAAAATTACTGTGGACTGTATACTTCAGTTTTTTATATGGGAAGGATTGAATGATGCATTTAAGAATCATTTGATTCAAATTACTAACTGCTCCAAGCCAACGTTAAATGAAATTGTAGAAAAGTTTTTTGAAGCTAGTGAGCGTTATTGTAGCCAGTCTAAGAAAACTAAAGAAGTCCCTAAACAATTTTTCCCCAAAGAATCAAATGCTAGTGACCATGGAGCTACCAGCTTAGCTGTAGATGTAAAGTATGAAATAAATAAGACCTTTAAGCCTTGTAGTATATGCACTAAAGTAGATGGTAAACCAGCTGATCACCCTATCCACAAGTGTGCCAAATTTGACTCTGCAGAAGCCAAGATAGATAAAATAAGAAAATTGAAAGGATGCCTAAAATGTTCTAACCTAAATCATCTGAGTAAATTTTGTAGGTATAGGTTCAATAATAAATGTAAGTATTGCTCGGAGTGGCATTTCATTTTCCTGTGTATTCGGTCTGTTGATGGCAAGCAAGTCACAAATAAAGATGGAAATAAACCAGATAGCCAATCTTGTACAGATAAGGGTAAAGATAAAGCAAAATCCAAGTCTAAGGAAAATAAGGAGATATCTGGCTCAATGGTTAACATTGTGGAAGCTTTCCAGAGTGATTCTGACATGCAGACTGTTCTTCCCACTTTTACTGCAACCTTGGATAATGGTTTAAAGTTAAGATGTTTAAAAGACAGTGGCTGTCAGTGTAACTTCATTTTGACCGATATTGCGGACTTTTATAATTTACCCACATTAAGGGAAAATATTTCTCTAACAGTAAATGGTATTAACACTACTCAGAATTATACTACTAAGCTGATTGAAGTAAGTTTACAGATAGGGGATAGGCTTAGAAAAATTGAAGCACTGTGTATACCTTCTATTAATGTAAAGTTAAAACTTCCTAAATTAGGTAAGGTAGTAAGTGGTTTCAAAGAAAGAGGTTATTTGTTGGCAGATGAAAGCTTGTCAAATGATTCTTGTGGTATCCAGAGTATTCAGTTAATTCTTGGCACTCGCTCAGCATACTGTCTTCCTCAGCAGGAACACTTGTTTCGATCAAACTTAGAATCTCTATATTCTGAAACTCCTGCTGGAGTATTGTTACATGGTAATGTGGAACAAATATTGAAGGATTTAACATTTTTACCTTATGTTGGAAGTTGCTTTCAAGGATTGGTTCAACTTTCAGATCACAACTTAGTTGGTAGCATTTTCGGGAATGGTAATACTTGCCTTGTTTCGGATTGTGCTTTTAAAGATACGGTGGATCCCGTTAACATTAATGTATTTGATGATAAGGGGGATATAATTGAATCTCAGCTTATCAAGGCAGCTAACCAAATTTTAGAAGAAAGTTGTCATAGATTTGTAAAGTCTGAACCTAATGATTCTGATTCTGGGAGTTCTGAAATAAATAAGAAGTTGGTTAAGTTTTCCCTTGAAAATATGAAGAGAGATAAAGAAGGTAGAATTGTTGTTCCTTTATTTTGGAATCCTCAGGTGTCCCATTTATTAGGTTCCAATCAGGGATTGGCAGTTTCAATTTTAAAGTCTAACTTGAAAAAATTGCAAAATAACAGGGATAAGCTATTGATAATGGATAAAGTTTTTAAAGAACAGGAAAGTATGGGGATCATAGAGCGCATTAATAACCTTCCCGAATTTATCAGAGAGCACCCTAACCATAGCTTTTTGCCTCACATGGGCATCTTTAAAATGGATCGCGAAACCACAAAGTGCAGGATAGTGTATTTGTCTAATCTTTGTCAGCAAGATTCTAGTAAACCTTCCATTAGTCACAATCAGGCTATATATTCAGGACCAAATCTAAACCAGAAACTTTCCTCTGCTATATTACATTTGAGATTTGGACAGAAGTTATTATGTTTTGATTTCTGTAAAGCGTTCAATAATCTTGCCTTGAATGACACAGATAGCAATAGGCTATTATGCCTATGGTTTAGAAATGTAGAGAAGGAAGACTTTACCGTTGTGGCATACAGAAATTTAAGATTAAGTTTTGGCTTAAGATGCATTACTGTTACTTGCTCTATATAAGATTTTAATTTTAGATGTAGACTGTGATGATAGTAAACTTTTACAATTGAAGAGGATGATATATCAACTATGTTACATGGATAACTGTGCAGTTGCCTATGATAGTTCTGAAGAACTTCTCTGGGCATATCAACAACTACTAAGCATTTTTGAGCCTTACAAGTTTTACCTGCAGCAGTACATCAGTAATGATTTTGCATTGCAAGACCACATAGATAATGAGATTAGTACAGAAACCAATGAAAAGGTAAAAATACTTGGGTTGTCATGGGATAGGAAGCAAGACAGTTTATCGACTAAACCTATTAGTCTTAACATACAAGCTCGAACAAAACGGGAAGTATTGCAGTCTATTGCCTCCCAGTATGATCTCTTTAACTTTAATGGCCCTATTCTTAATCGTTCAAGGCTATTTTTGCATCAGTTACAGTGCAACAAAGATCTGGGCTGGGACAAGGAATTAGATGCCGATGTTAGGAGGCAATGGCGGAATATTGCCAAACAAGCAAATGCTGCTTCTGTTGCAGAGATACCAAGAGTCTTTGGGAGTAGAGAAGATACTTACCGGCTATTGGCATTTTCAGACAGTAG
The DNA here is from genome assembly GCF_036898095.1 of Palaemon carinicauda. NCBI lineage: Eukaryota > Metazoa > Arthropoda > Malacostraca > Decapoda > Palaemonidae > Palaemon > Palaemon carinicauda. The sequence goes on along the minus strand of NC_090731.1, from coordinate 18,905,322 downwards.
TAAGCAGATGTTTGGTGTAGTCATTTACATACAAAATATTCCCACAGGAAAGGTCAGTTTTGTCTTTGCAAAAAATAGGATAGTAAACAAGCAAATGGAATCTAAAAGCATGCCATCTCTGGAACTGCAAGGAATAACTTTGGCCGTAGAAGAAATTACATGTCTGTATGAGGAGTTCTCCGGAATTTCTTGTATGATGCCAATCAAAATAAGCGAGTTGATGGTCTACTCGGATAGCTTCGTTGCCCTTTCCTGGGTACATGGGTTTTCTGCCAAGCTTGATAAAATGCAGAAGTGTTCAGTATTTGTTCAAAATAGGTTACACACAATAAATGAACTGTGTAATAAACACCCGATTAATTTTTCTTTTGTGTCAGGTTGTGAAAATCCAGCCGATTGCATCACTCGCAGCTTATCTTTCAAGCAGCTTCAAAAAACTAACTACTTTTCAGGTCCCAAATTTCTGCTTAATGAGACAGAAGGTCAGCTGAACAGGGAATTTATCTTGGATTTTGTAATACCTGCCCTTCCGGTAAAGCAAGATTCTCCTGTTGGTGTTGTCCAGTCTTATCATGGTACTATAACTACAAAGATTGAGGAGCATACCGATGCTTTATCAAGATGTTCTAGCTACCATAAAGTTGTTTCTGTTTTCCGTAGAGTACTTATCTTTGTTAATAACTTGAAAATGAAACTAAAACTAAAGGATCCTGTTAAGTTTGGATATATTAGCTGTTTTGATATTAATCATAACTTCTTTGCAGAGGCTACAAAGATGGTAATAAGAAGAGATCAGCAGAAGCACTTCCCTGAAATTTTTGAATATTTTGAATTAAGAAACCGGTTGCTCAAAGATATCCCAAAGTTAGTTGGACAGCTCAATGTTTATGTGGATCAGGAAGGCCTGTTAAGGGTACGTAGCAAAATGCAGAAACTGAAAGATGACCTTAGGATGCGATTTCCATTGCTAATTTCTAAGGATAGTTTACTAACTAAATATATTGTATTAGATTATCATGAACGTTTTTTACATGCTGGATGCTATAGGCTACTGGCTGAAGTACGTAAGATATTTTGGATACCTAGATTTTTTTCAGTTGTTAAAAGGATAATCCGCACATGTGTCATATGCCGTAGGTTTAATGAGAGGACAGTTAATCTTAATCAACACTGTTATAGAGATTTTGGGATTAATCCCCCAGAGATTCCTTTCCGCTAATTTTTGTAGATTACATGGGACCCTTCTTTGTACGTTCCAGTGGGAAAAAAGTAAAAGCATGGATAGTATGTTTCACATGTACATGGAGTAGAGCTATAAATCTGAAGGTGTGCATGGACTTGAGTGTTAAAGAGTATCTTAGAGCCTTCCAGCTTCATACATTTGAGTTTGGACTACTAAATTTGTGTATTTCCGATCAAGGATCTCAGTTAGTAGCAGGAGGCAACGTAATTCTAGATTATCTAAAGGAACCAGAAGTTAAACTCTATCTAGAAGAGAATGGCATAAAGAACCTCCAGTTTGAACAGTTTTTCAAAGGGAACTCTGCTCTTGGTTCAATGGTTGAAAGTTGTGTGAAACTTACTAAGAGATGCTTATTTGGAGCCATGAGAAATAATGTTTTAGATATCAGGGATTTTGAGTTTTTAATATGTCAGACTGTCCATTTATTGAATAGAAGGCCAATAGCTTTTAAAGAAGCATTAAGAGATAGATATAAACAAATCACTTCCTGATCCCATAACACCAGAGTGTCTAATTAGGGGTTATGACCTTGTTTCAGTTAACTTAATTCCTGAGTTGCAAAGACATCCAGATCTAGAATTGGATGAGGACTATCTAGTTTCTCCTTGTGATAAAGTTAAAGAAAACTACACAAAACTGCGTAAAGTCAGAAGTCATTTGATTAACATTTATCATGAAGAATTTTTGGGTAACTTGACAAATCAAGCTGTAAATGCAAAAGACAGATTCAAACCTGTAAAACATACACTTCTTCAAAAGAATGATGTGGTTCTAATTAAAGAACCATATAGTAAGCCAAACCAATACCCAATGGGAATAGTTCATGATGTAGTTCTCAATGAGCTTGGGGAAGTTACTGGAGTTACCCAACTGAAAGGCAGAACTGGGGAACTTACTAAGAGACATTCATCTAATCTAATATTTCTTTTCAGACCTGATGTTTCTTCAAATGAAGATAAAGACAGTCCTAATTATGACTCAAATGATTCTAATCTGGCCAACAACCGCATTCTGGGAAAGCGTAAAGCGGCAAAGATTAGTGCTCTGAAGACCAGACAAATTTTACAGTAAAGTTTGTCTGTGTAGGCTTTTTTATTTATTATTGGTGATGGTAATTTAAGTAATTTTGGCAAATATTAGAAAAAAAAAATTCTGGTAATGTAAATACTTTGGGTATTTGTTTAAAAATTCAATCCTGCTTTTATTTCATAACAGGACTGAATGTTTTGGGGGGAGTGTGTTAAATATATTGTTTTTATCTTTCCAACTTCAGAATCCTTGTATTCTCGTTTTCTTTATCTTGTTAAATATATTGTTTTTATCTTTTCTTTCCAACTTCAGAATCCTTGTATTCTCGTTTTCTATATCTTGTTTATTTTTAGTACGAAAAAAGTACTTTGACTTTTTTCATAATCCTTGGTTTTCAACTCTCTTGGAAAATAAAAAGATCTCAAATGTAACTTTAAATAACTTATTATATTTAATAGCTGTAAATACTTTGTGTGCTGGCATTTGAGACCATTTCATAGTATTTAGCCCTTCTTGAATTAGTTAACGAAGTTAACGAGTAGTGGTAAGAATTTTTACCAAGCAGTATCTGCCTAACCCTCCAAGGAAGCAGTTCTCTTGACTTAAGTGAATATGGATTAACTCGACCTTTGTTAGAAACTTGCCAACTAATGTGTGATCATTACTAATGAACTCTTTTCACTTGAAGGACTTTTATTGCTGTGAAATAATGAAGTGCTAAGTACCACCAGTTTCACCAAAGTGCAATGGAGAGACGAGGGCATGATTCTCCAAGGGAGTGAGTTTTCAGAGGAACCATAGCAGCATGGAAGAGAGGCCAAGACGGGGATTCTATTTCCCCACCATAGTCTTTGGCATCCACCACATACTGCTGGATACTTCAGGGGGATTCAACTCCGTGGATTTATATCGAGCAAGCAGGTGCTTGATAACTTTGAGGTAGGTCTCGGTAAATGTTGGCACACTTTACGAGATTTAAAGTTATTGAATGAATAATTTTAGCGCTGAGTCATTAATCCCGTAAAAAATAATACTTGTAACCAGAAAGAATTTACTCTTGGTAATATTTTGCTTTGCCATTTATCATATCTTTTGAGATCTTTTTATTGAATCTTACTCTGAACTTTATGTCGCTTGCATAGGCAATAATTTCAGGTACAATTTTCTGATAGACGTATCATATCTTTTATAGGTCATGCACAGTGGCATCATGGTAATGGTATTGCTCGACGAATCTTATAAACTTTTCACTGGTTATAAGCGATTCGGGGTATGGAGGTTAGGTAACTAGTGCCAGAGTTACCTAGATATCGGGCAGCATCAAGTGTCATCAATATTAATTTATATTCTGCATAATATTATGCTTTAAATTTATTGTATGTTCAATAATAAATTCGATGTTCACTTTGATGTTTGTTTTCTCACATTTTCTTTACAACCTTCATATAAGTTTTTTCCGAATATATATATATATATATATATATATATATATATATATATATATATATATATATATATATATATATATATATAATGCCATAGCCTCTGCACCATGGTCTTCCTATGTTTTGGGGTAGAGATCTCTTGCTTGAAGGTACACTTGGGCACACTATTCTATCTTTTTTTTTGGGCTCAAGCCATGTCGTCCTGATGGAGTTCCTATAGCGTAGCTTCCTAGGGTATATTACAACTACGGCGATATTCCCAGAGAATTTACCTTAAGGTACCAGAATTCTAACTCCTGGAGCGAATATCCCTCCTGAAAGGGATATCGCGACATATCAGAGGACGTATTCTTGACACGCCACATGGCAATCTGCATCCCGAACAGAGATTTCGTCTCGCAGGGGGCAATTGGCAAGACACGAATTCGGGAAAGAAAAAGGGGGAGCCGCTCCCAAGGCTCCCTATCTCCCGTTTCGTAAGCGTGCCTGGCGCCAATCCTGGCGCCATCTGAATTCCTTTTTGCGTAGCTTAACAACTCGGTGTTTTTTCCTGTGTTTCTCGCAAATCTTGGATTTATTCTGCTTTTCATGGCTTCTCCATCTTCGTTGGCCTCTGATAAGTTGAGTACCATGTCTTTTATGTATAAATGTAGGCTCTTGGTAAATTTTTGAGTGATTAATAGGATTAATCTTTGTTACAAGAGCCGTAGCCTACCGGAGGCGTCATGGACGCTGTCGCTCTCTAGGTATAAGTTTAGTTAGTCAGAGCGACATTCCCGGTTGTTTTGCTTTAATAAATTTTAGCTATTTAGCATTACATAGGATTTACTTTCGTGCTTAGTATTATTTTGGCGAAGTATTCGCCATTCTGGCCTACGCTAGGCCATGTAGCCTAGTCGTTTGGTCCTAGTACTTCATGCATGATTTTGGTTTTTCAGAGTGTATTAAAATTTTATTGAAGCTTTAGGCTATGTTTTATACATTTAAGATTATGTTGAATATTTTCAAGATAGTATACGAGTGAGTTTCGGTGATTTAGGTAATTGATTCTCTTGGTGCCTAGGCTAAGTTGCTTATGGAGCCTTAGTATACTTTCTCATACTCCCCGGTTGCTTTCTTTTCTTCGGAGAAGGTATGCAATCCCTTTCCCTCTGTTTAAGCCTTGGTCTTATCCCTAAGTGGTTTATCTGAATTAATTTTCGATAAAACTATACTGGGGTGTTACTGTACCTTCCTGTTCCAGTAAGTCTGGTTCAAAGAGGGACAGAACAACAGAGTTTTTTAGTCTGAGTCTGTGTTTGTCTGGCTTGTGGTAGAGTCTCCCTCGCTGGCCTGACAGACAGAGGTGGCTTAGCCTCCTCAGGTCACTACCGAAGGTTTCTGTGGATATGATTCCTTCTTTTGTGATCTACCAGACTAGTCCTTGTTGCTGTTCTCGGGTGAGGATAAGTTTCTTTTCCTGGGAGTAGCAACACCTTCCTTGCTTCGGTGCTCTGGGAGCTGGCAAGTATTACTGGCCTCCCCCCTTGGGCTAAGATGAGTTTCTTGGCTGCGGGTGATCCGTCACTAAAGCAAGGTTGGTAGGACCCTCTTTTGTCCCTTCCCCCTCTATCTCCGTAATGGCCTAAGACATTACAGTACTGTACGTCATTCTACATCTGGACCTAGAATAGGTTAGGATGTGGAATTGACTCAGCCCCTTGCCAGCCGGCAGAGCTGCCGGCCGGCAAGGGTCTTCTATTTTGAGTGCTGCCCGGACCTCCCTTGGTCCCTCATCCATGCCTGCCTGTAGAGCCAGACGGCATTGGTCAGGAAGCCTGAATTAGATTCTCCCCTTCCTTATATGCACTCTTTCGGATTGCCGGGCTTGGAGGTAGTGTACACTCTTATCCCGGCATCCATCCTGTTTTTCTTCTAGTGCTGTACCCGACCCGGCTGCCGGCCTATGAGGCCGGCAGCCGGGCGGTTGTAGTCCTCTGGTTCTTTTGCTGCCGGCCCTTGTCTGCCGGTCACCAAGAGTGTGGCCGGCAGCTGGGTACTACCTTGTGTAGTTGCCGGCCGGCAGTCATTGCCGGCCGACATTGGCTGTTGCCGGCCGGCAGTTGCTGCCGGCCGGCACATGCATTTGAACCAGCGTTCTGCCACCTTATAGCTGTTAAGTAGTATACTTTAAAGCTAGTTATGGTGTGTGCCGGCCGGCAAGTGCCAGCCGGCACGTAACCTCCTATACTGTACCAGTATTCTTCAGTATAACATGTACTGTAAGAAGAAAACTATAGTATGGGTTTTGGTACAGCACTGTGTGTTCTAACACTTTTCTGTTTTCTTGCACAAGTCCTTTGCTGTTGCCCTACAGATAGGAAAGTGAGTTCTTTCCTGTCTATTATCCAGGATTTTAAAATCATTTCTTAGGTGTGAGCTCCACCTGTTTCCTCTGGAAACTTTGCATTGGTTACTCTAGAAGAGATTAACCATTTGATTTTATTATCTGGAAGGCTGCAGCAATTGGTTGTGAGGGAAACACAAGTGTGTGTCTTTCCTCTCTGAATTTTTATGCTATACTATGCATATCCAGTGATACATAGTTCACTTGATACTCATGGAAATTTCTTCTCTTTACAGAAGGACCCTCCGAAGTGCGGAAGTGTCTTCTGCAACGTCCGCAGCAAGAGCCTCTGCGGACATGAGTTTGGTAGGAGACATGCAGCATGCGCTGTCTCCAAGGGTGATCTCCAGTATTGGGACCATCAGGTATGTACTGTGTGCATTAATCTAATTACAGAGGCCTTTGATTCCCCTAGGATGGCGGAATCAAGGGATATAGCAAGGGAGAAGCTTCGTACCTGGGTAAGGGGCTTCCAGAAGAACACCTCTGGACCTTATCTTCCAAGTGAGAAGATGAGGGCGTATCTTTTCCCTAAGGCATCAGCTGATGCAGTGATTCCCCAGCCTCAAGAGGAGATCCCCCAAGTTCAGATCCAGGTGGATGCTGAAGTCTCGGTCGCTATGCAAGACATCCAGTTAGATGACGGGATGTCTGTCGTGGACGAGCGTCTGAAGGAAGACCCCCTGGCAGAAGCCCAGGGTGAAGTTCAAGCCCCAGACGTTGTAGAGGAAGAGGTCGACGAGGTGTCGGCTACTCCGGTTCAGATCCTGGAGCCTATTCCCTCAACATCGGCCGGCCTCCCAGTAGAGCTGGGACAGGCCCTCTCCTCCATTGTTGGAATGATCCAACAGATGCAGAAGGAGAATCAGGAGAAGGCGGCTGCAATGGAACTGCGGATGCAGAGCCTTGCAGAATCACATGGGCCCCAGAAAAGGTTCAATGTGAAAGACCTTCCCTTGTGCTCAGATGCTAAACCATGTGTCTGGCTGAGGAAGGAACCAGCTTCAAAGGAGGAGACAGAGCCAAAGGAGGTCATAGTGATGGACCATACTAAGGCTCAAGCTCTGCTTTCATCCTCGTTGAAAGAGAGGGGCTTCTCTAACTCAAAGGTAGCTGCATTGAGCAAGAAGCTCCCTTCCTTTGTGTCCTCTCCTGCTAGAGCCTTCCCCTTTTTACAGAAAGGGTTTGCGGCTGTACTAAAAGCAGTCGAGGCCGACAAGCCTTGCCCCTCCCTGGAGGAGTGTAAACCCTTGTCGCTGGCCCTACCTATGGACCACAAAGACTGGAAGGACGTCCATCTTACGTTCTCAGTTGGGAAGATGGAGGCTGATATCGCCGGACGTCAGTTCGGCGAGGACCTCCCTAAGCTGTCTGACTTTCTCTTGCAGAGAGAGTTCGAGACAAAAGAAAGACTGGCTGCCTCAATGTCTCTTCAGACTACTCTTGAGACGATGGCAAGTGACCCCAAGGTCCATGAAATGTTCATGGTGGTGGCCAAGACTCATCTGGCCACAGTGACGAAGGACCTTTATGGCTTCGTCAAGGCGAGGAGAGCTTGTAGGGAGTTCGTGTTCACCTCGGCTACGGTGAGGCACGAGCCAAGGAAACTAATCTCCTCCAACATTTGGGGCAAAGACCTTTTCCCTACCGATTTGGTCAAAGAAGTAGTTGATAAGGCCTCCTTGGAGAATAGAAACCTTCTCCAGAAGTGGGGCCTGGCTATCAAAAGAAAGTCTTCCCCGGATGAGGGTCCTCAACCAAAGAGGAAGACTATGAGGACTAGGCTACCGTCTCGGCCAGCCAAGCCTTTTAGACAGCAACTGCAATTGCTATTACCTCCAGTGCCCCAGATCGTGGCACAAACCCCGACCACTTTTCAGTGGGTACCCCAGGCCGTGTCGACACAGTCCACGGCATTCACCCCATCGTTCGAAGGGCAGTCTACTTCCTTTCGAGCAAAGCCTAGAGGGGCAGCCAGAGGCTCGTCTGGGCGCCCCTCAAGGGGAAGGGGATTCAGGGGTGGTCGTGGTCCCACTCGGGACGGCAGTCCAAGTGGGATGATACCGGTAGGAGGGAGACTTCTGAAATTTCGGGATCGGTGGACCTTCGATCCCTGGGCCCAAAGCCTACTCAAGAATGGACTGAGCTGGAGCTGGTACAGCACTCCACCCCCGGGCCTTCGGGTTTTCCAACACTCCACCCCCGTTCTGGAGGAGTACGTTCAAGAACTGTTGGAGAAAAATGTGATCCGAAAGGTGAAGTCCATCAAATTCCAAGGGAGGCTGTTTTGTGTTCCCAAGAAAGACTCGGAAAAGCTCAGTCATTCTGGACTTGTCGCCACTCAACAAGTTCATAGTGTATTGCAAATTCAAGATGCTAACACTGCAACACATAAGGACCTTACTGCCCAGGAGGGCATATTCCATCTCTATAGACTTGTCAGACGCCTATTGGCACATTTCAATCAACCGTCGACTCTCCCCCTACCTAGGGTTCAGGCTACAACGAAGACTATACGACTTCAGAGCCATGCCATTCGGGCTAATCATAGCCCCAAGGATTTTTACGAAGTTTGCGAGCGTCGCTCTCAAACAATTACGCCTAAAGGGAATTCAGGTAGTAGCCTACCTGGACGACTGGTTGGTGGGGGCAGCATCAGAGACAGAATGCTTGCAAGCTTCCAGTCAAGTGATCCAGTTCCTAGAGTACCTAGGTTTCAAGATCAACAGAAAAAAGTCTCGACTTTCTTCATCTCAAAAGTTCCAGTGGCTGGGAATCCACTGGGACCTTTTGTCACACCGTTTCTCCATCCCGGCGAAGAAAAGGAAGGAGATAGCGGGTTCTGTCAAGAGACTTCTAGATTCCGAAAGGATATCAAGACGCGAACAGGAGAGGGTACTGAGCTCTCTCCAGTTTGCTTCGGTGACAGACCCAGTGCTAATAGCACAGCTAAAGGATGCAACCGGAGTTTGGAGAAGTTATGCATCAAACGTGCGAAGAGATCTGAGAAGACCAGTTCCGTTTCGTCTACGTACTCTTCTCAGGCCTTGGTCCCAAGCCAGACATCTAAAGAAGTCGGTTCTTCTTCAGCCACCTCCCCCGTCGGTGACGATTCACTCAGACGCCTCGAAGGAGGGATGGGGAGGTCACTCTCATCGGAAAAAAGTCCAGGGGACTTGGTCCAAGCTATTCAAGACCTTTCACATAAACTTTCTAGAAGCTATGGCAGTGCTCCTTACCTTAAAGAAAGTTTCCCCGCGTCACTCGATCCACATAAGGTTGGTGATGGACAGCGAGGTAGTTGTGAGATGCTTGAATCAACAAGGATCGAGGTCACCACCTCTCAACCTGGTGATGTTGGCCATCTTCCGATTGGCGGAAAAGAAGAAGTGGTACCTGTCGGCAGTTCACCTTCAAGGAGTCCGCAATGTGACAGCGGACGCTCTATCCAGGTTCACACCGATAGAGTTGGAATGGTCTTTAGACGCAGGATCATTCTCCTTCATTCTGAATCGAGTCCCAGAACTGCAGATAGACCTCTTTGCGACGAAAGACAACAAGAAGTTGCCCCTGTACGTGTCCCCGTACGAGGACCCCTTAGCGGAAGCAGTGGACGTGATGACCCTCAACTGGAACAGAGGGTCCAGGATTTATCTGTTCCCTCCTCACAACCTTCTGTTGAGGGTCCTCAACAAACTGAGATCCTTCAAGGGGGTAGCGGCAATAGTAGCCCACAAGTGGCCGAACAGCGTGTGGTTCCCCCTGGCATTGGAACTACAGCTGAAGTTTGTACCGCTACCAGATCCAGTTCTGACCCAGCGAGTCCAGAAGTAGACTGTCTGCGCTTCATTACAGAAAACCCGGACCCTGCAGCTCATGATTTTCTCTCCCTAGCGGTGAGAAAGCGTTTCGGTATTTCGAAAGCCAGCATAGACTTCCTAGAGGAATATAAGTGCAAATCTACTAGAAGGCAATATGAGTCATCTTGGAGAAAATGGGTGGCCTTTGTCAAGGCGAAGAATCCGCAGGAGATCTCGACAGACTTCTGCTTATCTTTCTTCATCCACCTCCATGGTCAAGGATTGGCAGCTAACACGATTTCAGCGTGTAAGTCTGCTTTGACAAGAACCATTCTATATGCCTTCCAGGTCGACCTAGGTAACGAGTTCTTTAATAAAGTTCCGAAAGCCTGCGCTAGGCTCAGACCTTCAGCACCTCCAAAGGCCATTTCATGGTCTTTATACAAAGTTCTTCATTTCGCTTCTCTGTTGAGCAATGAAGAGTGTGCGTTAAAGGATTTGACACAAAAAGTTATTTTCCTATTTGCACTCGTGTCCGGGGCCAGGGTTAGTGAGATTGTAGCCCTCTCGAGAGAGGCAGGTAGTGTTCAGTTCCTGGATGGGGGAGAACTGAACCTGTTTCCGGATCCTACGTTTCTCGCCAAGAATGAGTTACCCACCAACAGGTGGGGTCCCTGGAGAATCTGCCCACTGAAAGAAGATGCATCTCTATGTCCAGTAGAATGCCTAAAGGTCTATCTTCATAGAACTTCAGACTTCAAGGGTGGTCAACTACTCAGGGGAGAAACATCAGGCTCAAATTTATCTCTGAATCAACTCAGAGCGAAAATCACATATTTTATTCGCAGAGCGGATCCTGACAGTACACCCGCAGGGCACGATCCGAGGAAAGTTGCCTCATCCTTAAATTTCTTTAATTGTATGGATTTTGAACATCTCCGTTCATACACTGGTTGGAAGTCTTCCAGAGTGTTCTTTCGCCACTATGCAAAGCAAGTAGAGGAACTAAAGAGATCTGTGGTAGCAGTGGGTCGCGTCGTTAACCCTACTGTTTAACTCTGCGAGGAACAGTGGTTTTAATTGGGACGATTAATTCCAGGGTGAGTGTGTAGTTACATACCGTACTACAAACTAAGTGAGGGCACTGAGTTGCCCATGTAGACTGTTCCATTTCCAAAGGTGAACCTAGCATAAGTGCAGACATGTGTGCCGAGCATTTCTAACGCTAATGTCATTGATTTGTAATACAGACTTTTATGACTTTGATACCTCGGTATCTTAAAAGTGGCATTTAATGTTTTTCTTTCAGATAAACAAGTTCTCTTTACTATCATACTTATGCTTAAAGTTTTGGGTTATCCTCTTCTTATATATATATATAATTGTGGTTAACCTGTCTGTTTGTCTGTCAATGAACTTGTTCTTGAGAACCTTGCGTCTCCTTCACCTGTGTCAATTTATTGGTATAATTGAGCATTCATTCTATATACCTTATCTGGGATAATTCTAATAGAATTGTTCCTTTATGCAAGCTATTTTGCATTGGTTTATGCTTTCCCTTAACGGGAGGACCCCGTCCCATAAGGGGACGATGGCGGTTTTACTAGTTTCCTCCTATGCGGATATAAACCTTTGTCCAATACAAGTATTGTGCGGAGAACTGGTCGATATTTCATATTGACGCAGTGGTTCTTTACAAACTATGCTTTACTTAATATAGGGCGAGACCACTATATTAGCTTGCCTGGTATTCATACATAGGTATATGTACTCTTCGAGACTTTTCCAGAGTCTAGTAGGACTCTTCCCTGTAGGGGGCAGGAAGCTCTAACATGGTTTATAGTTAGTTGAAAAGATGTATATCGGTAACATCTTAGGTCTCTAGGTCTAGTCGACCGGGAAAAATTACCTCCGGGGAGTACGGCACGTTCTGAGAATCCACAGATACGGTAATGCTCTGGTATACTTCCATCAGGACGACATGGCTTGAGCCCAAAAAACGGATTTTGAGCGAAGCGAAAAATCTATTTTTGGGTGAGATGGCCATGTCGTCCTGATGGACCCGCCCTTGCCTTTCTAAGAAAGGGCTGTAGGACCCCTCCCTACATACAGTATCTGTAGCACCTCGTGTACGCTACAAGGAATACAGATGGCGCCAGGACTGGCGCCAGGCACGCTTACGAAACGGGAGATAGGGAGCCTTGGGAGCGGCTCCCCCTTTTTCTTTCCCGAATTCGTTTCTTGCCAATTGCCCCCTGCGAGACGAAATCTCTGTTCGGGATGCAGATTGCCATGTGGCATGTCAAGAATACGTCCTCTGATATGTCGCGATATCCCTTTCAGGAGGGATATTCGCTCCAGGAGTTAGAATTCTGGTACCTTAAGGTAAATTCTCTGGGAATATCGCCGTAGTTGTAATATACCCTAGGAAGCTACCCTATAGGAACTCCATCAGGACGACATGGCCATCTCACCCAAAAATAGATTTTTCGCTTCGCTCAAAATCCGTTTCTCTTCCTCTTGTTATTATTATTCTTAAACTTCTCTTGATATTTATTTCCTTGTTTCCTTCCCTCACTGGGCTCTTTTGTTTTACCTGTTGGAGACCTTGGGCTTATAGCATTTTGCTTTTCCAACTAGGTTTGTAGCTTAGCAAGTAATGAAAATGATAATAAAATAAGGATAATAATGATGATAATAGAGACCACTATAGGCTACACTACATGGTAGAATAAAAAAATTCAAACTTATCTTCAGGATAAATTGATAAGAAAATACTTTCCCCATATTCTAATTTTCTGTGCAATTAAGAAATAAACAGACTTGATGTGTTCCTCAAAAGTTTATTTGCAATCAACAATTCTACATAGAATTTCAAATGAGTTGTATAGGCCTGTAGTTGATGACGGGAAAAGCTTTCCAAAACTATAAATTTTCCACTCTTTGTTCCTAACAAGTATATCCTAACAAGTATATCTTGCCTACCTGTACCAAAGTTTCTTGTTCCTACAAAGATGGCAGACTAGTGTGGGATAAATTCCGAAGTTTTAATAATTGTTTAGATAAATGGTTATAAATACTTTGATTCCTATAAATGGTCTAAACAAGTCTACCATATTGATTATAAAACGCTTTTCTTGAAAGTTCAATAAGAGTATTGAAATTATTGAAATGTTACTTGTATCACAAACATTGTGAAGAATTTTCTTCTCATCCTTTTCTTTTATTTGTGGTCCGGTTAATTTAGTATAGTCACCCCTATTTGTTTTCTATTTCACATTTTACGTTTTCTTCTATTGAAAGATGGGTAACTGCGTGAAAGGTGTTAATACATACGCCGTGTTTTCTTGATGTAATAGCGTAGAAACGAGAGACAAAGGCAATTCGCTGCATGCCCTGTTTTTATTTTCCATCCTCCTTTTTTTTCGTATTATCCTGCTATTCACAAAATATTGTTGAAAATATTTAGAATTTGATAATCTTTTGTCCTAGGTGAGGAGCAGAAACATTGTTGATAATTTATTTGGAGGTGAAATTTTGCTATAATTTTGATAAAACTGTGTTCTACATTATCAATAAAATGGCTTTCATTGGACAATTCTATAAAAAATTGATTTCCATAAGCAAAAAGGGCCATGACTAAAATACAGATGGAGCCACCTGTCTCCCAAGGACGATAGAACCATGATTTCGGCTTCCTTGATTTTCAAAGTTCTACATTCATTCTGAACCTTTGAGTTCAGACGGTTCAGTGTTCAGAGCTATTTCTTTCGTGGGGCTGAGGAAGTGAACTTTTATCGTGGATATTATACGTAAGTATTCTTTTGACACTTTTATTGGTATGGACTTTCGTTCCTATATTGCAAGTATTACACTCCGTGAAATTGAAGTGTTAATTTGATTTTTATGGTTACAATCCCATACTTTTCACAATTCCTTGCTTACATTTGCAAGTTCTCCAAACTTGAAAAGGGGTTTAATGTCTGTTTATAATTTACAATTCTCAAATACATTTTTAAAAGTATTCTTTGTCTGCTTAACTGGGGTTGCCTTTCCTCGAGATATGTTAAGTGATTACTCGTTCAAAGCCATAAAACTATTTTTTCTATAAAATTTAGTGTTCTTATTTTTAAGCTTGTATACCGTGAAGCTGGATTCAGTTACATTTTTTGTAGAGCAGAATTGGGGAAAACTTTTTCATGTATCTCCTAATTATTAGTTCGTTGCCATTGAGGGGATTTTTGTAAAGTTGAATTTACTGGATAATTTAAAAAAAAAAAAAGGAAAAAAAATTTTATTCGCAGTAATTTAGAAATGTTTTAGCGAAACTTTGCCATGTTTTGGTAGTTTTGGGATATTAATTTATTCCACGATTTTATTTGATTAAACATTTCAAATGGAAAAGGTGAGTTTCTTAAGTTGTCTTCTGTGATTTTTAATCGTGGTTTTGGCTGGTTTCATATCGCAGGTGAATTATGAGTACTCCAAATTTTGGTTTCGAAGTGAATCTAGTGATGTTGATCAAACGTTGAATATTTGTTACATATTTCGAGGTTTGGGTCTATATAGGAACAAGAATCAAACTTTTGGATATTTTTTTTAATCTAATATAAACACTAACATTCACTTTAGTGCACTTTTTAATAACTAATTTCATACAACTGCTTGGACTTAACGTTTCGGTAAATTTTTACAAGCACTTACCAGGCCATAGGCGATATTTGCCATTACAAACAACATCAGCTACACATTTCAGTCACTTTTTCTTCTATGCACTTTTCGGCGGAAATGCATAATTAACGAGTTATTCAATATCTTATTTTTAATATTTGTTAAAAAATGGACAAGTCATTCGACATGTTGACTCCACAGCAAATATTGTCATCTGAGCCTCTTTGCACCTTCGCATACCCATAAGTAAGTAGTCCAATATATACTAATATTTTCCTCAGCCAATTTTTTTTATTTGTTTCATTTGTATGCATGTCTTTTACATATTGTAATTAATATTTTGTTATTTTGTTATTTAGTTTACGTTAAATCACTTAGAAAAACGTTATTGTGGTTTCCCCCCCCCCCCCTCGCCTTTCTAAGGCATTTTTGGTCCGAGACACAAGCGTTAGCGGTTGAAAAGCATTTTTTTCGTGCATCCTCTCAGGCATTTTATTTTTCTCTTCTCGTTTTTCATGTTTGTATGCATGTATTTTAAACATTTTACTTAATATTTTGTTGTACCAAAATGGGTTAGCGTATTTCTCTGTACTAGTTTACGTTGAAGCACCTAGAAAAACGTTATATTATTTTTTTTTAGTTTTTTCCCCTTTTTGGAGGCATTTTGGGTGCGAGACACACATTTCCGGTATGGCGCGCATTAATCTTCTGCACATTCGTTACAGTTCAAATTTTAGTTTGCGATGGCAACCGTCGAAGTCAGTTGTGCGGGCTGTAGTCTTGACTATTTTAAGTGTATCAATACCTTTTATTCGAAAAACAGCAATCATAATTTTTTTACAAGGACACGGTGCTTTACCTGTGGCAGTGAAGTGCCCCCATTGTGATATTCTTTGCAGTTATAATAGTAATACGCACCTGTTTTTCTGTCGACGTCGTAGGAAAGCTCCCAAGAAAAAAGCTAGTGTTCAGTGTACATACACCGTTTCTTTGTTCAAGGGTACATTCTTAGATAATGCACATGTGAAACCTTGGGAAGTGGCTCTTTTTGTGAATCATTTTTTAAGCAAACATTGGGATCACTCTACCATCATACTGTTTACATTGGTCGAGCAGAACAAGTGTGGATTGGCGAAGCTTTTGTTCGGAAGTAACCGAAAAGTGGTTTTCAGAACAATCCCCGGTGGGTGGTCAAGACATCGTCGTGGAAATTGACGAAACACTAATTGTACGTAGAAAATATAATCGTGGTAGACAATTAAATCAAGTGTGGTTGTTTGGAGGAATTGAGCGTGTGTCCAAAAAAAAATTTATCATTCAGTTACATCACGAAGGGCTAGACAGAAGTGCTGAGACCCTTATCCCATTAATTAAAAAGTATATCTTGCCAGGCTCTATTGTAATTAGTGATGGTTGGGCAGCGTATCGAAATGTAGGAAATGAGGGATATACCCACAAAGTGATAAACCATAGTGAGGAGTTTGTCCAAGGGACAGACCCAAGTGTGCACACGCAAAACATTGAAAGACTTTGGAGAGACGTCAAGGAGTGGTCCAAACGACCGGGGAATCGATCTGAATATCTGGAACAATATTTGGCCAGATATTTATTTATTTCACGTTACAATCACGATCAGTGTTACCATCATTTTTGGCTGCAAGTTGGTCAGCTTTACAGACCACATGGTGACCGTGCACGACCCATTGCTGAACAACCTGAAGCAGATAACCCAGTATCGGACTCTGATTCAGACTCATAAGGTAAATACATAATTTTTTCCTGTGACGAGTTGTGAAGGTTTAGTGAATTTTTAAACACTATTGAAGGTTTAGTGAATTTTTAAACACTATTGAAGGTTTAGTGAATTTTTAAACACTATTGAAGGTTTAGTGAATTTTTAAACACTATTGAAGGTTTAGTGAATTTTTAAACACTATTGAAGGTTTAGTGAATTTTTAAACTATTGAAGGTTTAGTGAATTTTTAAACACTATTGAAGGTATAGTGAATTTTTAAACACTATTGAAGGTTTAGTGAATTTGTAAACCCTATTGAAGGTTTAGTGAATTTGTAAACCCTATTGAAGGTTTAGTGAATTGGTAAATCCTATTGAAGGTTCAGTGAATTTGTAAATCCTATTGAAGGTTCAGTGAATTTGTAAATCCTATTGAAGGTTCAGTGAATTTGTAAATCCTATTGAAGGTTCAGTGAATTTGTAAACCCTATTGAAGGTTTAGTGAATTTGGAAACAATAGTGAAGGTATAGTGAATTTGGAAACAATAGTGAGGGTTTAGTGAATACACTTGTGAGGGTTTAGTGAATACACTAGTGAGGGTTTACTGGAATTGGAATCACCTAGTGAGGGTTTACTGGATTTGGAAACACCTAGTGAAGGTTTAGTGAATTTGGAAACACCTAGTGAAGGTTTGGTGAATTTGGAAACACCTAGTGAAGGTTTAGTGAATTTGGAAACACTAGTGAAGGTTTAGTGAATTTGGAAACACTATTGAAGGTTTAGTGAATTTGGAAACACTATTGAAGGTTTAGTGAATTTGGAAACTCTATTGAAGGTTTAGTGAATTTGGAAACTCTATTGAAGGTTTAGTGAATTTGGAAACTCTATTGAAGGTTTAGTGAATTTGGAAACACTATTGAAGGTTTAGTGAATTTGGAAACACTATTGAAGGTTTAGTGAATTTGGAAACACTATTGAAGGTTTAGTGAATTTGGAAACACTATTGAAGGTTTAGTGAATTTGGAAACACTATTGAAGGTTTAGTGAATTTGGAAACTCTTGTGAAGGTTTAGTGAATTTGGAAACTCTTGTGAAGGTTTAGTGAATTTGGAAACTCTTGTGAAGGTTTAGTGAATTTGGAAACTCTTGTGAAGGTTTAGTGAATTTGGAAACTCTTGTGAAGGTTTAGTGAATTTGGAAACTCATGTGAAGGTTTAGTGAATTTGGAAACTCACGTGAAGGTTTAGTGAATTTGGAAACTCATGTGAAGGTTTAGTGAATTTGGAAACTCATGTGAAGGTTTAGTGAATTTGGAAACTCATGTGAAGGTTTAGTGGATGCACTAGTGAGTGTTTAGTGGATGCACTAGCGAGTGTTTAGTGGATGCACTAGCGAGTGTTTAGTGGATGCACTAGCGAGTGTTTGGTGGATGCACTAGCGAGTGTTTGGTGGATGCACTAGCGAGTGTTTGGTGGATGCACTAGCGAGTGTTTGGTGGATGCACTAGCGAGTGTTTGGTGGATGCACTAGCGAGTGTTTGGTGGATGCACTAGCGAGTGTTTGGTGGATGCACTAGCGAGTGTTTGGTGGATGCACTAGCGAGTGTTTGGTGGATGCACTAGCGAGTGTTTGGTGGATGCACTAGCGAGTGTTTGGTGGATGCACTAGCGAGCGTTTACCGAATGCACTAGCGAGCGTTTACCGAATGCACTAGCGAGCGTTTACCGAATGCACTAGCGAGCGTTTACCGAATGCACTAGCGAGCGTTTACCGAATGCACTAGCGAGCGTTTACTGGATTTGGAAACACCTACTATGAGATTCAGGGCCTCTGTAACACGGTTTTTTGGACTTTGCTCCTTATCAAGGCATCGGATGTAGCTGAAAGTTGACATATGTATATTTTACAACCACACACAAATTTTGTCAGCATTTTCAATAACCTAAACCCGATAGTTTTAATTTTTATAGAGTAAAAATGATCTAGCCGACGCCATGGCCAGTGATAACGAGACGAGAGTCGAAAACATTCATTACGTAAGCAATGTAAACACCTTTTGACAAAATTTTGCCCCGCCCATCCACCGGAGACCCATTCACCTTCTTCCATCGGCTCTGGAACCCATAACAGTCAAGAATGGCTAGCAGGATTTAAAATTGCCCCTGTGGTTGCAAAACTGCATTGATCTTACGACTTGCAACTTTATACAGTCAAGAGAAATCCCATGGCCATATTTACTATAGCCTGAATAGGTAATTATTCAGTTTCTAGTTTAAATCCAATGTTTATGGTCTGATTTGTATTTAGCGTAATGATTATAATACTTGTAATGTCACTCGGGCTTTTGAACATTTCCATTAACTATGCACTATGCCACCGAGAGAGAGAGAGAGAGAGAGAGAGAGAGAGAGAGAGAGAGAGAGAGAGAGAGAGAGAGAGAGAGATTGTATGTAAACAGTCTTGATATAACTATTTTTGTTAAAATGAGAATTTTGTGCTAAACTCTCCATCAGACCAACGGATCATCCGATATATTTTTTTTTCTTCTTAGGCCGTACGACCGTGTTGGCTATGTTTTGGGCATGACTGCATTTTGTAAATAAATCATGAATAGTTTTAGGAGTTTTATTTGTACATCTTATGGGAATTTATAGGAGTAAAGTGAACATAATTCATTCATCCTTTATGATAATTACATGTAGCAAAACAAATAGTAGTAAAGATGATAATGCAATGAAGGAATGATACCAAACTTTATCTTTAGCTTCAACATCGGCAATAACATACCCAGTTGCCATAAATTTGTCAGCTTAATGAAATAGCCTATCATCTAATATAAAACTTAAATTCTGAGGAGGCCATGGCTTATTGCACAGTGAAAAAAAATGACAAGACTTTATGAATGGCGGAACGATACATAAATGTGGGTGGGGTATCTGTGCTAGCGTAGTAATACTACTGTAGCAGTATTACCGCAACAGTAGTATACATGAATTAAACGTTTAGGCCAACTGCTGGGATCCTTGAGGATCATTTAGCACTTCTTACAACTACTCGAGAAATAAGTTTTCATAGCCAGAATTTTAATTTTCTGATCCAACAATGCCCATGATAGCCTTCAGTGTTATCCAGAATTATAACGAGGCTAAAGTGGGTGGAGCCTCATGAAGTCATCATTCTGACGATAATTATTGGTGAAAGTTTAAAGCAAAATACAGTACCGGCTATTTTTTTTTTATATATATACAGTAAATAGATCGGTAGATAGACAATAAATAAAAATTGCTTGACATTGGATATAGCAGTTATCAAATCAAGCTTGTCTACTACGTTTTTGAAAATTACCAACTATTCCCTACACCTTGTCAGTCTGATTGTGAGCTATAAAGTAGACTGTAATTTCTTAGGAAACTTATTTTGGGAGTTAGACAAATAATCGAAGTGTTTTTGTATTTATTAACATATTTTGTTCGTTTGTTCATTATGATAATTCTCAGTGGAGAGGTTTCAGAGTTCATAAAGGTGTACTGCTTTGCTTTTATTTACACTTTTGTGTTATTGTTGGCAGATGTGTAGCCTTCGTTACATATAACCAATCATCGATCGAGAAAGAGAGAAGAAAAGCCGTCATAAGTTACGTAACGAGTGCGTTCGAAACCTATACTCTGAGTAAGTTGGCCCGTCTTCAAAAATAGTCACTTTTACTTAATAAAGTACCAAATTTATTCAACTTACGTAAAGCAGAATATAGTCGAAATTTATGTGTAGATATAATGTGCATTCTGAATAAGAGTTATACTTATGAAATTCATAGAAAAAAAGTTATTGCGAAAAAACCGTGTTACAGAGGCCCTGAATCTCATAGTAGTGAGTGTTTAGTGAATACACTAGTGAGTGTTTAGTGAATACACTAGTGAGTGTTTAGTGAATACACTAGTGAGTGTTTAGTGAATACACTAGTGAGTGTTTAGTGAATACACTAGTGAGTGTTTAGTGAATACACTAGTGAGTGTTTAGTGAATACACTAGTGAGTGTTTAGTGAATACACTAGTGAGTGTTTAGTGAATACACTAGTGAGCGTTTAGTGAATACACTAGTGAGCGTTTAGTGAATACACTAGTGAGTGTTTAGTGAATACACTAGTGAGCGTTTAGTGAATACACTAGTGAGGGTCTACCGAATACACTAGTGAGGGTCTATCGAATACACTAGTGAGGGTCTACCGAATACACTAGTGAGGGTTTGCTGGATTTGGAGACCCCTAGTGAAGGTTTACTGGATTTGGAGACCCCTAGTGAAGGTTTACTGGATTTGGAGACCCCTAGTGAAGGTTTACTGGATTTGGAGACCCCTAGTGAAGGTTTACTGGATTTGGAGACCCCTAGTGAAGGTTTACTGGATTTGGAGACCCCTAGTGAAGGTTTACTGGATTTGGAGACCCCTAGTGAAGGTTTACTGGATTTGGAGACCCCTAGTGAAGGTTTACTGGATTTGGAGACCCCTAGTGAAGGTTTACTGGATTTGGAGACCCCTAGTGAAGGTTTACTGGATTTGGAGACCCCTAGTGAAGGTTTACTGGATTTGGAGACCCCTAGTGAAGGTTTACTGGATTTGGAGACCCCTAGTGAAGGTTTACTGGATTTGGAGACCCCTAGTGAAGGTTTACTGGATTTGGAGACCCCTAGTGAAGGTTTACTGGATTTGGAGACCCCTAGTGAAGGTTTACTGGATTTGGAGACCCCTAGTGAAGGTTTACTGGATTTGGAGACCCCTAGTGAAGGTTTACTGGATTTGGAGACACCTAGTGAAGGTTTAGAGAATTTGTTAACACTAGTGAAGGTTTAGAGAATTTGTTAACACTAGTGAAGGTTTCGTGAATTTGGAAACACTAGTGAAGGTTTCGTGAATTTGGAAACACTAGTGAAGGTTTCGTGAATTTGGAAACACTAGTGAAGGTTTCGTGAATTTGGAAACACTAGTGAAGGTTTCGTGAATTTGGAAACACTAGTGAAGGTTTCGTGAATTTGGAAACACCTAGTGAAGGTTTCGTGAATTTGGAAACACCTAGTGAAGGTTTCGTGAATTTGGAAACACCTAGTGAAGGTTTCGTGAATTTGGAAACACCTAGTGAAGGTTTCGTGAATTTGGAAACACCTAGTGAAGGTTTCGTGAATTTGGAAACACCTAGTGAAGGTTTTGTGAATTTGGAAACACTTAGTGAAGGTTTTGTGAATTTGGAAACACCTAGTGAAGGTTTTGTGAATTTGGAAACACCTAGTGAAGGTTTTGTGAATTTGGAAACACCTAGTGAAGGTTTTGTGAATTTGGAAACACCTAGTGAAGGTTTTGTGAATTTGGAAACACCTAGTGAAGGTTTTGTGAATTTGGAAACACCTAGTGAAGGTTTTGTGAATTTGGAAACACCTAGTGAAGGTTTAGTGAATTTGGAAACACTATTGAAGGTTTAGTGAATATGGAAACACTAGTGAGTGTTTAGTGAATTTGGAAACACTAGTGAGTGTTTAGTGAATACACTAGTGAGTGTTTAGTGAATACACTAGTGAGTGTTTAGTGAATACACTAGTGAGTGTTTAGTGAATACACTAGTGAGTGTTTAGTGAATACACTAGTGAGTGTTTAGTGAATACACTAGTGAGTGTTTAGTGAATACACTAGAGAGGGTTTACCGAATACACTAGAGAGGGTTTACTGGATTTGGTAACCCCTAGTGAAGGTTTAGTGAATTTGGAAACCCCTAGTGAAGGTTTAGTGAATTTGGAAACCCCTAGTGAAGGTTTAGTGAATTTGGAAACCCCTAGTGAAGGTTTAGTGAATTTGGAAACCCCTAGTGAAGGTTTAGTGAATTTGGAAACCCCTAGTGAAGGTTTAGTGAATTTTGGAAACCCCTAGTGAAGGTTTAGTGAATTTTGGAACACTAGTGGAGGTTTAGTGAGTTTGGAAACCGTAGTGGAGGTTTAGCGAAAACACTAGTGAAGGTTGAGTGAGGGTTAAGTGAATTTGGAAACACGGTTGTGAAGGTTAAGGGAATTTGGAAACACGGTTGTGAAGGTTGAGTGAGGGTTAAGTGAATTTGGAAACACGGTTGTGAAAGTTAAGGGAATTTGGAAACACGGTTGTGAAGGTTAGGGGAATTTGGAAACACGGTTGTGAAGGTTAGGGGAATGTGGAAACACGGTTGTGAAGGTTAGGGGAATGTGGAAACACGGTTGTGAAGGTTAGGGGAATGTGGAAACACGGTTGTGAAGGTTAGGGGAATTTGGAAACACGGTTGTGAAGGTTAGGGGAATTTGGAAACACGGTTGTGAAGGTTAGGGGAATTTGGAAACACTGTTGTGAAGGTTAGGGGAATTTGGAAACACGGTTGTGAAGGTTAGGGGAATTTGGAAACACGGTTGTGAAGGTTAGGGGAATTTGGAAACACGGTTGTGACGGTTAGGGGAATTTGGAAACACGGTTGTGAAGGTTAGGGGAATTTGGAAACACGGTTGTGAAGGTTAGGGGAATTTGGAAACACGGTTGTGAAGGTTAGGAGAATTTTAATCTAAGGTTGGGAAGGTTTAGTGAATTTTTATTTAGGGTTGGGAAGGTTGAGTGAATTTTTATTTAGGGTTGGGAAGGTTGAGTGAATTTTTATTTAGGGTTGGGAAGGTTGAGTGAATTTTTATTTAGGGTTGGGAAGGTTGAGTGAATTTTTATTTAGGGTTGGGAAGGTTTAGTGAATTTTTATTTAGGGTTGGGAAGGTTTAGTGAATTTTGATTCAAGGTTGGGAAGGTTTAGTGAATTTTGATTCAAGGTTGGGAAGGTTTAGTGAATTTTGATTCAAGGTTGGGAAGGTTTAGTGAATTTTGATCTTAAGGTTGAGAAGGTTTAGTGAATTTTTATTTAGGGTTGGGAAGGTTTAGTGAATTTTTATTTAGGGTTGGGAAGGTTTAGAGAATTTTTATTTAGGGTTGGGAAGGTTTAGTGAATTTTTATTTAGGGTTGGGAAGGTTTAGTGAATTTTTATTTAGGGTTGGGAAGGTTTAGTGAATTTTTATTTAGGGTTGGGAAGGTTTAGTGAATTTTTATTTAGGGTTGGGAAGGTTTAGTGAATTTTTATTTAGGGTTGGGAAGGTTTAGTGAATTTTTATTTAGGGTTGGGAAGGTTTAGTGAATTTTTATTTAGGGTTGGGAAGGTTTAGTGAATTTTTATTTAGGGTTGGGAAGGTTTAGTGAATTTTTATTTAGGGTTGGGAAGGTTTAGTGAATTTTTATTTAGGGTTGGGAAGGTTTAGTGAATTCTTATTCAAGGTTGGGAAGGTTTAGTGAATTTTGATCTTAAGGTTGAGAAGGTTTAGTGAATTCTTATTCAAGGTTGGGAAGGTTTAGTGAATTCTTATTCAAGGTTGGGAAGGTTTAGTGAATTCTTTTTCAAGATTTAGAAGGTTTAGTGAATTTTGATCTAAGGTTGAGAAGGTTTAGTGAATTTTGATCTAAGGTTGAGAAGGTTTAGTGAATTTTTATCTAAGGTTGAGAAGGTTTAGTGAATTTTGATCTAAGGTTGAGAAGGTTTAGTGAATTTGGATCTAAGGTTGAGAAGGTTTAGTGAATTTGGATATACAGTTGTGAAAGTTAATTCTAACCTTATCTATTCCTCTGCAAATCTTCCTCACCCAAAACCCCTGGTTTCCACAGGTTGGCCCCTATTACCGTAGATCTATTGGGGTATATCGTATTAAATATTTATTTGAGGAAATAAAGGTAATTGTGAAAGGTTTTCTTTCTTATATAAAAGTCCATTTATTAGTAAAGCATTTTCAGTGTTCTATAATATACTATTTTCTGTAATTAGCTAAGTTCAATTTTTGGTTAACAAAAGATGTATAGAAGTTTCTACATAGGATTAGTAATAATGTTGTGAATGAACTATTTCTTTATTAAATTTGATGCTATAGTGTTTGAAATGGAATTTGAATTAATGCTGTCATTACTGCCTTTAAATGCTAAAATTGTCTGAAAATTTTTGCAGTGTACATGTAGTTTATTTTTACCAGGTGCTTTAGTCATGCAGTTTAAGCGGGTAAGCAAATTGAGATTCTTTAAAATATAATGGTATATATTCGGCATAATTGTAATAAAAATTTGGCATTATAATGCTGTTATTACTTAGGAAATTCTTGGTAAACATGGAAATGATTAGACCATTCTCGCTATTAATGTCTTCAAATGAAGTATTTTGTGGCCAGAATATTTGCACACATTAATTACTATTCTTTTTCAGATTTTAATGATACTGACTGAGGTGCTGAAGCTTGAACTAGGAACTCGATGCAGACGTACCATATATATTTTTGAAAGGAAGATTTCATATAGCTGAAGTGGAGTAAATTGATTAAAAGAAGTTTACTTGGAAATTGATGCACAAGCTCAAACCCTCCTTCATTACTGGTAGGTAGATAAAACGTTGCTTGAAATTTTAGCTAAATGGCCATTATGCAAGTAAATTTTTAAAAATCTGTTTAATTTGAATTTTAAAGCATTAAGTTTGATATCGTTCAACTTAGGACTATAAGTTTTAGACTGCGTGGATAATGGTTTTAGAATGTATAAGTTTTCTGTCCAGATGTTCAGCTTTATGTTAAAGAAATTGTTGTAACGACGCATTTTCAATGGTTAGGAGAATTGGGATGTTTCTAGTTTAAATGTGAAAGAAATTAGTAATGTACTTCGTAAAAAATCTATTTTTTATTGAAAAAATCAGTAGTCCAAAGAAAAAAAAATTTATTTTAAGTTTAACAAATATTTGATACTTCGACAGTAAAGAGTAGGCTTACTTCGGGCAAAGATAGGACTAGTCGAAAGATTTAACGTGTAAACTATTAATTTTTTATTTCTTCCAGGTATATTTGAAGCTTTAGTTTGAAACTAGAAAGAAGAATTACAAACATGCTGTACGTTATAATGCCCAACAGTAAAGCAGCAGATTTCGAGAGAAGTCAAAAACGAAATGACCAGGAAACATGATGGATAATACTACAAAAGCCTGTAAATTTCATAAATAAACAACTAAAGTAGCTAAAATACTTTTAGTTCACATTAAAAGTTCCTGTAAGTGTTTGAAATTATAACATATCAAATATAGTAGCTCATCTCCTGTTATTACTGTGATTTAATTTTCAATGTAATTTACATCACAAATTTTTTTTTCTTTTCTTGTTTTCGCAATTTTCTTAATGTAATTAGTTTATAATAGATACTATTATAATCATTTTTTTTCTGCCCATAGCGTGGTCTTCTGGTCTTATCTTTTTCGTATTGCATTTTCCTAGTTTTCTTTTGCATTCCAAGTTTTCTTCTGGTCTTGTCTCTTTTCTTCACACTATTGGTTTCTTGATGTGGTCATGCTATTGTGAATATAGATTGTGGTTGGTTTCTTAATGCTGCGGGTTAGGTTGAGAGATTTTGGCTAACGTTCCTACACAACTGTGCCGATTTGTAATCCTGAGTTCCTGCTGCTCTGGTAACCTTTTTACACTGAATTTCTAGACATTTCTTTAAGGTTTTCCTTTCTACATTTTCCTCAAATTTGTAATATTTTTCCTGACGCATTTCTTGTGGCAGGTTTCATCTTGAAGTACTATTGATTTAGGTTCTTCTCCAAGCATATAGTTTGTATCAGGAGTATTATTCATATTTCTACAAAAGTATCTTTAGAATTTCTTTAAACTTTGGTAACCTAATTTCTCATGCAAAATATCATTTGGATATGGAACATATCCTCCATTGGCGTAAATCAGAAAATGCATTAGATTTTTAGGAATTTTGACTTTGAAAAAAAAAAAATTGCAGTTTGACATAAGAGGCAAATTAATCTATAAATGACAAGTTTTTATTTTTTTTTTTTTTTTTTTTTTTTGCATTTATCGTAAACTTTGCTTTTTGTAGTTACAATTTGTCTTGTTAGTTTGTTTCCTTGTCTGTAGCTGAAAATTTCAGCTTCATACTCAAGGTAGTTGGTTTAAATTAGGTACTTTACTATTGGAGTGTTCTTTACTATTGGAGTGTTAAGTTTAGCAGTGAAAGAAAGTTTAGTAGGACGCTTCAAGATGATTATGTAAAGATATTGGGAAATGCTTGTAATAGCACTTTAATATTTAATGGTGTTACATACCTCTAAGAAATTTTGGCATGTGAGAAGTGTTTTCTCTACTTAAATTAGGCCTCATGCAAATTATATTCAAATAAAGAATTTATTAATTTAAGGATGACATGAGATCTTGCTAGATATTTGCACACTAAGGCTTAATTTTTTTGACAGGTTTTAATGTGACCTTAATGATAGAGGCGCTCATAGGGAAAGACAAGCTGTGTGTTTTGGAAGAGTCATCTTTTGAGATTTTTTTCACCAATAAAAGACACCCAATTCCGTATTGTGGAATTACAGTAATTGAGGACTATTTTGCTGCCATTTCAGCGATGTAATTGCGAAACATTGGCATTGGTAAGTGAATAACCTCTTTGACTTTGTCAAAGCAATTAAATTTAAAGCTTAAATTTCTTAAATACAAACTTTGTTAAATGTAGCACATAAAAATTTAAACTTAATAATTATCATTGTTTTATGGTGTGGGGAGCCATGTGTTTAATTATTTTCTCTGGTGTCATTGCCGGAATTATGAAGTTTGAGACTTTTGTTTGAATATTGAGGACTTGGTCCAAATACGAAATGTTAAAATTGTTTGTGAATAGGAATTTAGTTAAATATGAAAAGAATAACTATACCATTTGAGGTTCTTTAAAAATATTGAAGTGAAACTAAATTGATGAAAATAGTCAACTTAGAGGAGAATGAGTAAAAGGTTGTTGAAATACTTACTATAAGGACCGGTATAGGGCTCTACATTGGGTGATCAGCTCATTTTGAGATATTGCTTGAATTTTAGTTGAAGATAAGAAGACAAGCAAGGAGAATACCAGAAAACCTCATTCTAAAGTTATACTGTTTTATTTCAGATTGTCATTTCGTGCTAGTTGCTTTGGCTTGAAATGGATGTAAAATAAATATACTCGGTGTAAATACTACAAACAGGTAAGTTTTACTCTCTAATAACTATTTAAAAATATTTAAATAAGGAGTAGGATTTTAGCCTTTATATATAAACTAGTCAGGATTTTACCTGTAAGTGATTTTTTTAAAGCAATTGCGTAAATTTTTCAACATTTTTAAAGTTAGCCAATTAAGCTTGTCATGTGACTTTTTATTAAAGTTCTTAATTAGAATGCTTTTAAATTGGGGCTAGTGCTATTTTTATTTCGTAAAATAAACAATCAATTACATTATTTCAAAATGGTTCATTAAAGGTCTTTTTAATAATATCTCACCTGTGTATATTATATTCTTTACAAAACTCGAATTAGCTCATTTCGTAGCAAATCTAAATTTTTTATTCCTTTCCCCAGACTAATACATATTTCTTTTTCATGAACTCTAAATCAAGAAAAGAGGAACAACGGCTTGGAAGTGAAGCACGTACACATCAGATATCTGTATGTACTTTGATAAAACCGGTGAAACACTAAGGATGTCAATGCCAGTAACATAAGGGAGAAGAAATGTATTGCAACGACTTACATCAGTGCCAAGACAATCTACAAACTAGTTTGTAGTTCAGAAGATGATTAAGACAATTCTAGGAAAATGTAAATGTTAATTATAATAAACTGGGAAGAAAATAAAAAAAAACTGGGAAGAAAATAAAAAACAAGAAAATATTAGAAATTTTATTAGCTCCTTGGTTGTCATACACTTGTAGTCATACAAAATAAAAAGGAAGTGTATACATAAGACCTTTTTATTGAAAATTTGTTTGTTAGTGAACTATCATTAATTTATATAGCTATTAAATAGCTTCTCTTCGTTCTATTTATGTACTCAGTATGCGTGTTGAGTTTTTCTTATTCTGTATCTCATCCTATCCATTGTTGCGTGTTCTGTTCTTATCCTGTACTTTGCTCCATCTAATGTTTCCTCCTATGCTTTTCTTTTCGTTCCGTTTCATCTCTGTTCGTAGTGTCCTCTGCTGCGTTGTGTCACTCATCTGCATGTTACCAAGTTCTAATAGTCCTCCCTCCGCAAGATTTGTTACGATCTCGAAATTATTGGTGTCGATAAATCGCAACTCTTAAATGTCCAATAAGTTCTCATAGCTTTTTCTAATTTACGAAGCACCAAGTTGCACGAACCAACTTTGTGTGTGCTTCGTAACTAGAAAAGCTATGAGAAATTATTTTTAGTTGAAAGAGTTGCGATTTGTCTACACCCTAACTGCATCACACAACCTGAAAACAAAATAGATTTCTGTACCATTTTGTGACGTCATTCAATTCATAGAAAAAGACATTGAACATAACTAACAAACAAAAGTAATTAAAGCTACTTAACAAGAATTTGACAGATTTTAACCGGTTGAAAGTTAGAAATCTTTAAAGAGCCTAAAACATTACCAAGCAAACGTTAAATACAAAATTGGCTCAATTATATTGATAGTAGACAAATTTGACAGTTTTAATGTATAATTGTTAAGATTCAAATTAACTTAAATCAGAGTTAAAAATCATAAATCTCAAAAACAATAATATCCAAGATATCTGGGAAGAGAAAGGAATTTAAATAAAAACCACTAGCCAAAAGGTTCGAGCAATAATTCAAAGTAGCTACGCTTAGAAATCACAGCAGCATTAAGATATAGGATTTGTTATATCAAGTCACTTGCTAATGCATTGTGGTAGAAACCATCTTACAAGCTAATTTACTCTCCAATTGCTGTACAGCGAGATCTGTAGCACTGAGTGCTCACTAACTTGAAAATGAATTTTAAACATTGCTCAAATCTTAAGGCTAGCAACCACAATATGATTCATTTTATCCATACTAAATTTCTTTCTAGTAAGCCCTAAAAATTTTAAAGAGTCAGAAAATTAGAGGAACTTGCATATAAAGACTGTCAAATAAATGCTAAATTTCCCTACGACTTAAAAATGTGCTAACATTAAAGACATATTTCAGACCACAAAAGCTAAAGAGCTATAAAACTTACAAATAGGACCAACCCAAATCAATGATTTAAAAAAAAAAAAAAAAAAGATTAACACTTTTCTACTCTTGCAACGCTATTGTGTTAAGTAATTAGCTTTAACACACCACATAAGATAACACCTAACTCATATCTATTTTAACTACCAAAACCACTTTACATAAAGATCACATAGGAGAGACTAAACTCACCCCAATAGGCTTATAATCAGGGAAAACTGGAATATCAACCAAAGCTGTTGTATTCTAAATAAAAATAACTTTAAAAGTTTCCAACCAGTCATTTTACCTATTTATAACTCTTAAGGAAGCTATGCACAATATTGCATTCGCTATATTTACCCGTTATCAAAAAAAAAAAAATAATTAAATTAAGACTGATTGCCCACAACACATCAGGTACGACAGAAATCCTACCAAAATTTAATTGACAATCTCTGGAAATTACACGGTTGTTTAAAACTTCAAATGTTAGATTTAATTTTAAAATATCAAAGCTAAATTATAAATTCACAATAACCCAGAAAACCATCGGAACATCGTTAAAATGAAACTAAAAATTCAAGACACTAATTTACTACAAAAGAAAAAATCTATTGGTTATATGGAAGTTTTAAAATCTAGCCAATTAATTACACTTTCGAAAATCCTATCAATGAAAAGTAGAAATTAAATTCGCAGTGCACAAGATAAAATTTCGCTATATGCTAAACGCTTCTAAATGGAATATTAAAAATTGATAAAATTGTGCTAAACGCTTCTAAATTGAATTTTAAAAATTGATAAAATTGTACCCAAGTTTAACTGCTTTGCACCTGTAAATACTCAAAACCAAGAATTTTAACGACTAAAGTTAAAGCCTTATGGGATTAGCAGTTTCTAATAATTATCCAAGCTATAAGCTTATACTAGAAAAGATTTACGTTCACAACTTACAACCACGGGTTTAGCCTTTAAGAATTAGGCAAATTCAACACACCAAGCCGGTTAAAAATGTCTACACGTAGAAATTTCTATAAATTAAAAAAAAAGAAAAAAAAAACTGGCTTTGCGGTAACCTACATTGTAAATCTTACCAGTTTTATTTAAATTAAAACCAAAACGCTCATCACTAAAAACTGCCTATACAGTTAACCGGAATCTTCCATCAATTAAGAATCCTGTCTAAGTCTTCCAGAGATATATAACATCAAAAGATCCCTATATAAAACAAAGTCAGTTTTAAACATTACAAAACAAAAATTTCTCACAAACCCTAAACATCAAATTCGTAAAACTAAGCTTACCTTCATACCACTAGTCCATAAAATGGCGACAGTTACTGCAACCACAGATCCAAGATTCAAGATTCAAACAAGATATGCAAATGACTTGAGCAGCCAACTGAAGTTGTGGATATGTCACAGCCCCAAAGCGCACTGACACTGCTTCCTGATTTCTCACAGTTTACACTTCCATCTTGCCGGCTTTCTTCCATGTTTCAACCAATCAGAAGGGCCTGAGTCATTATTTCGAGAAAAAAGAATGAGGAAACGATTACTGATTGGTGGAGAGACTAACAAGGAATCTTTAAGAAAAAAGATACTTTCAAAAGACTTTACGTCATCACTTAGGAAACCAGTGACATCTGTTGGTTACATATTTAACCATAAAAAATCAGTAAAAAAAAAAAAAATATCACATATTCAATATTTAATAAGGAAACAATTCGTTATCTTCAGGGAAATGTTTATACGTAAAAAATTCATATTGCATCCTTTACACTTAAAACATCACTGTGAAATAAACTGTTTGTTTATCTAAATAGTTTATTGGGTTCCATGTGAGATATTCTAGTCATTTTTTTTTCTACTTTAAAGTGAGCCAATTATCTGATGTTCCAAATGAAATGTAACAATTTTCGATAGGGAAATAACAATGATTTCATATTCTTTCCCGCTTATAATCATGTTAATATTATCATATTATTTATAATTTATAGTTTTTTCTTCTGGTTCTTCTTCCGTACCACAGACTGCTTTCCCTATATCAGGTCCCTTAGACTTGAAGGAATTTGGTTCTCAAACTATGTTTCAACTTTGAAGTCTGCCTTGTTATAATAATAATAATAATAATAATAATAATAATAATAATAATAATAATAATAATAATAATAATAATAATAATAATAATAATAACAAATAAGATATGATGAAAAATTAAATGTTCAGGAGCACAATCTCTCTCTCTCTCTCTCTCTCTCTCTCTCTCTCTCTCTCTCTCTCTCTCTCTCTCTCTCTCTCTCTCTCTCTCTCTCTCTCTCTAAAATGTTCCTGGACTAAGAAATTTATATGTCAAATGAGTAAAATCTATCTTTTAGAAAAAAACAAGAAAATCACAGTCTTGATGTATTTCATACATGGGAACCTTGGAGCTATACTGAGCGAGGCAAGTTTACAATAGCTAATTTAATAGCCAAGTGTTAACAGTTTCAGTAAGCTAACTTGGATTATGATATATGTATTGGATGTTTTGAGATTTCTTTATAACTCTACACACTAACATGTGACCGTTCAGGGTAAAGGGTATAACTGGCACTGATGGATCTTGGTTCAATGAGCCGAGGAGACGAGAAAAGTGGGAAAGAAAACGTAAAGAAAGGAAATGGAGTCCGTTACAAAAACTGAAAATGCATAGAGGAAATACAAGAACATAAAGTGTCAATATAGTAACCCATTTAGGAGTATAAATTAACGCTAAGAAACACGGGAAGCAGTAACAGACATGAATGAGTTATATCGTCTCCTAAATTGTGTAATTGGAAATGTAAATAAAATAAAAATTTTAAAAAAATGAAGAATTTTCTTAATTATTCCATTTTCTTTTGCATTTAGTTTAGTTACCCCTAAATTATTTGCTTTTCGTACTTCTCGTTTTTTTCTATTAAAGCAAGGGTAGACTTTGCTAAAGTTACTTGCTGACAAATACGCCACGTTTTCGTGACGTCACGGCGTACATACGCTTCGTATATTGGTTCTTTCCTTAAACGAAATGTTTCGAGATAAATCATTACACTGTTCTGAATATAATTTTAGTATATCTGACTTATAAGAATCATATTTTTTCTTTCAGTACCAATCCAGGTCTGATTAATTTTAGGATGTTTTGACCATCGCACCAGCCCTGTGCTAACTAATCTTTTAACTTGTTATTTTTTTTTTTTTTTGTATGCAATAATAGATAATAATATAATTTCTCACCACAACTAAAGGACACTCACTTGTCGGAAGCTAAACCCAGGTGAACCGATTCAACCTTTCAATCAACAGCATTCGCTAGCAAGACGCTCCTTTAACTTCTATAGCTTTACGATATGCATTAAGAAATATAGTTACAGATAATTACCATACATCATTCAGTTAAAGAATCGTTTCGACGCGAGAATAGCTAAATATGGTTTCAAGTTATTGGAGCCAAGATGCACCTCTACTGTAGGTTCAAGAGCTTCCAAATATGTGGCTCCAAGACTACAGTATATAACAAGGTTCCACCAGACATCCGAAAGGGGGCTGATATTAAGGCTTTCAAGAAGCTGAAGAATTTCTTGGTTTCTAAGTGATTCGATAATGTAGAATTAACAATTAACGTAGAATATTTCCGTGAGACTCTAAATACCTAAGACTGTAAACCACAAACAGATCTTGTAGTTATGTAGGGCACAGGGTTTCTAAGTGAGATAGAACCAGGAAAACAGTCCTAAAAGATTTAAATAAGAAATGTATTGATCAATCAAGGCCCTTCACCAGACCTGGAATTTCTATAGTCTCTTAAAGGTTTAAAGGACGCTCATGAATGGCAGAGGCAGGCAAGGGACAGTGACATTGCCCTAGCAATCAGGACAATGTCCTAGAGACTGACCATATATTATATGATCAGCGCCCAAGCCTCCTCTCCACCCAAGCTAGAACCAGGGAGGGCTAGGTAATGGCTGCTGATGACTCATCAGATGGACCTATAGGCTCCTCCAAACCCACCAAAGCTCACAAGGATGGTAAGATTGCAGACACTAATGGCACTAACGAGTCTGAGCGGGACTCGAACCCCCGACTGGCAAACGATATGAGTGGTTTTAACTTCCATATGATTTATATTTGTAAATGACGTATCTGGGACGTCATCGCGTATATCACAGGGCATATTTTGACATCAAATGACGTCATTATAGCGTTGGTGTTAAAAGAGACATGCAAAGACTATGATATCAAGGAGCCATTGCTCATGTTTTATTTACAATCAAATCGTTGGAACTTGTCAGGGCTTAGCTTCATCCTACATAATTTGCACCATACACTAATCTCACCTAGATCTCTATTACTGGATTCGCGATCCACAGTTCTTCGTTTATGAGATGTAATTGATGCAACTGAGTATCTTTATAAGCATATTTAACAAATTCATTTTATAGGCTAAACTCCATATCATGCGTATATAGCATCAAAAGTAATGGACTAAGAGCACTACCATGAGACACATAGATATTATATTCCTAGAGTCACTATGATGCCTATTAACAATTACTTTCTGAAATCTAATGCTTAAAGATATAATAATAATGCTAAGAAAACACCCAACCTACTCCCAACTGTTTCAACTTGAAAACAAGGGCCACATGATTAACACGGTCAAAGGCAGCACTAAAGTCAAGGCTAACCATACGAAGCTCCTGACCAAAATCAATTAATTTCTCTACCACAAAAGGAAATTGTATGTAGGGCATCACGTGCTCCAAGGCTTTTGCGAAAGTCAAACAGCAAGATGGGGGACACGTGATTACCTTCTGCATACATATTTAGTAGTTTTGCCCAAAATACGCTAAAAATGAGATAATGTGGTAATTATGGAAATTGGGGGGTAATTAAGAGAGTTAGAGCTACCACAAACACATTTGCCTAATTCAGTGACATTACCGATTCTCCAACAAGTACAAAGTGAACCTCTTTATGCTAGCTTGTAAAAAGGGACAACTTAGTAGGTAAGAAACGTGCGTTTTCTATATATATATATATATATATATATATATATATATATATATATATATATATATATATATATATTTATATATATATATATATATATATAGATAGATAGATAGATATATATATATATATATATATATATATATATATATATAAATATCTATCTATCTATATATATATATACATATATATAAATATATATATATAGATATGTATATATTTATATACAT
>NC_090731.1:18847269-18849769 GCF_036898095.1 Palaemon carinicauda | reverse complement strand
TAAATCGGTTAATATGAGAGTCAATATCTTGATGTCAAGTGCAGCAATCAAAGGGAATATTCAAGAAGTAAACTGTATAACTAAATAGTAAATCGGTTAATATGAAAGTCAATGTCTTGACGTCAATTGCAGTAATCAAAGGGAATAAAAGAAATAAACTGTGTAACTAAATAGTAAATCGGTTGATATGAAAGTCAATGTCTTGACGTCAAGTGCAGCAATCAAAGGGAATATTCGAGAAGTAAACTGTGTAACTAAATAGTAAATCGGTTGATATGAAAGTCAATGTCTTGACGTCAAGTGCAGCAATCAAAGGGAATATTCAAGAAGTAAACTGTATAACTAAATAATGAATCGGTTAATATGAAAGTTTAAACAAATACTAGATCTCATGGAATATTTACGATATTTCATATACCACCAGGTAGTTTGGATCCAGGATCTCTGGATCCTATTTTGATCACTAAATACGAAACTCGACAGAAATGGAAATGATGAAGTAAAAGGAAAAAAAAAAGCTACATACTCGAATAATTATAGTTTATGCTTCTACTGTCAAAGCGTTGACTTTTACAAATGGTTCCTTTAGTCATGGAAATAACTAAATTGTCTTATTAAGAGTCTATCTCCATGGATTACATTTCCAGGGTGATTCTGGAAAATTGAATTGATATCCTACATGCTTCTCTGTCTAAATTTATTCTGCACTTACAATGAGAATTGACGAATCGGAGGGGAAGCTATTTGCGTTTCTCGATCCATTTCGTTTTTTTTTTGGGGGGGGGTGTTGGGGGGGGCGAAGTTTGAGGAAAATACGAGGGAGATTCAGTCTGTATTCTATGTAAGGACATTTAAAACTGTATTAATATTATTATTATTACTAGCCAAGCTACAATCCTAGTTGGAAAAGCAAGATGCTATAAGCTCAAGGGCTCCAACACGGAAAAATAGCCCAGTGAGGAAAGGAAATAAGGAAATAAATAAATGATGAGAATAAATTAACAATATATCATTCTAAAAACAGTAACAGCATCAACAGAATCAAAGACTGGTTTTAGTTTTGACATATATCTTGAGCCTTTTGTTTCCCTCACGTTACTGGTGTTACAATGGTTTTTGGTAGTTTCGGAACTGTTGACGCCCGGTTCAATGGTTTAAAGGCCACTCATGAATGGCAGAGGCAAGGGACAGTGACCATACCCTATCTAGCAGGACAATGGGGAGGGCTAGCTACTACCAGGGAGGGTCAGGCAATGGCCGCTGATGATTCAGCAGGTAGACCTATAGGCTCTCCCAAACCCCACATCCCTAACTCAAAAGGATGGTAATGATGCAGACATCAAAGAAGCTATCGAGCTTGAGCGGTACTCGAACCCCAGTCTGACGATCGCCAGGCAGGGAAGTTTCCAATAGACCAGCAGTTTTTTTTTTTCTCTTTTTTTTTTCTTTTTTAGTTGTGCTTAAAGATCTATTATCATTGTTATTATTATTACTTGCAAAGTTACAACCCTAGTTTGAAAAGCAGAATGCTATAAGCCTAGGAACCCCAACAGGGAAAATAGCCCATTGAGGAAAGGAAACAAGGAAACAAAATGTTTCAGAAACAGTAACAACATTAAAATAAATATTTCCCATATAAACTATAAAAACTTTAACAAAACCAGAGGAAGAGAAATTAGATAGAATAGTGTGCCCGAGTGTACCCTCGAGCAAGAGAACACTAACCAAAGACAGTGGAAGACATGGTACAGAGGCTATGGCACTACCCAAGACTAGAGAACAATGGTTTGATTTTGGAGTGTCCTCCTAGAAGAGATGCTTACCATAGCTAAAGAGTCTCTTCTACCCTTACTATTGCTGATATTAAGATTTAAATCCCCATTTAATCTTCCCTAGCACTCCTTGAACAAAGCAAGATGAAGCTCAGCACTATTAAGTAGATCTTGATGTTAGATTTCCCGTTCCGGATGCTGCAGAGAGGAGATGCCGAGTGCTGTTTAATGGATCAGCCTTACCTGAGGCGCGTGTAAATCTACGAGTTCCCTGATGGTAGATAGGTATTAAGCGAGGTTTACACGTTCGAACGGTTCGTCGAACCCGGTTCTCGAACCTGCTTATCAAACAGTTTGAAGAAGTAGAGTCAGTCACAAATGCATAAGCTTTGTGGACAATGAAGCCCCGCTCACAAAAGTCAGGCGAGAACAGAATTTCTTCGAGCCGTTCGACGAATGCGTTCGACAACCAAATACCCCGTTCACACGTTCGAATATCACTTTAAACACTAGTCTGTCGAACCGCGTTCGACGAACTGTTAGACCGTGTAAACCCGCCTTTAGAACCAAGGAGGTTTAAGGATTAGAACGACATGCACTGGAGTTCCCTGAGTCCTTCACAGGTTGTTCGACTATTAAAAATGGTTTGAGAAATTTGAGGAAAATATAATAAATAAGAGAAAACAAAGGACTTAGAATGTTGTACTAAACAGAGAGAGAGAGAGAGA
>NC_090731.1:18829769-18842269 GCF_036898095.1 Palaemon carinicauda | reverse complement strand
GGATGCTATAGACCCAAAGGCTCCAACAGAGAAAAATAGCCCAGTGAGGAAATGAAATTAGAAAATAAATATACCAGGAGAAAACTAATGAATAATCCAAATGTTTTAAAAACAATAATAAAATAGAAATAAATCTTTCCTATATAAACCATAAAAACTTTAAAGAAAAATCAAGAGAGAGAAATAAGATAGAATGACCTTTGACCTAGGACTTTCAAAATGTAATCCCTTCCACATCTCAACATAACAATTAAACCCTGAAAGTTTCACTACTCTATGAGTATAATTATGGCCAAGAAGTTGTTCAGACACAAGCGACCTTTTGCCTGACCTTGACCTTTGACCTAGGACTTTCAAAATGGAATCACTTCCACGTCTCAACATAATAATTAATCCCTGAAAGTTTCACTACTCTATGAGTATATTTATGGCCAGGAAGTTGTTCACACACAAGCGACCTTTTGCCTGACCTTTGACCTAGGACTTTCAAAATGGAATCACTTCCACGTCTTAACATAATTAATCCCTGAAAGCTTCACTACTCTGGGAGTATAATTATGTCCAGGAAGCTGTTCACAAACAAACAGACAGCAGAACAAACGAATAAACAGGGGCGAAAACATAACCTCCTCCCAACTTCGTCGGCGAAGGTAAAAATGTTAGGAAGAAAAAGCACCAACAATGGCCCAGAACTAATTCGGGAAAGGTGGGAAAAGATGAAGGAGGGAGAATTCTGATGAGACCCAGAGTGCGTCCTTTGTCTTGCATACCAAACAGCATCGGGAATGGGCTTTCCTTCAAGGCAGATCTTGTAGGATTCCCGGATGTTGTCCTTGACAGGAATTATGATCGCAAGATTAGGACGGCTGTTTCTCAATTGTTATTATTATTATTATTATTATTATTATTATTATTATTATTATTATTATTGTTGTTGTTGTTATTATTATTACTTACTAAGCTACAACCGTAGCTGGAAAAGCAGAATGCTATAAGATCAGGGGCTCCAACAAGGAAAATAGCCCAGTGAGGAAAGGAAACAAGGAAAGGAAAAATATTTAAAGAAGAGTAACAACATTAGAATAAATATCTCCTATATAAACCATAGAACTTCAACAAAACAAGAGGATGAGAAATAAAATAGAATAGTGTGCCCAAGTGTACCCTCAAGCAAGAGAACTTTAACCCAAGACAGTGGAAGACCATGGTACAGAGGCTATGGCACTACCCAAGACTAGAGAACAATGTTTTGCTATTGGAGTGTCCTTCTCCTGGAAGATCTACTTACCATAGCTAAAGAGTCTCTTCAATGAAATGAAGGGGATGTTTAGAGTGCAAAGAATCTAAGATGCCTTTGATAATTATTCTTAGTTAAATAGATACTTGAAATAAATATTATTCAGAATTTTTTGAGATATATATTTGGGCTGGCCCATTTCCTTTCTTCGCTGGGCTATTTTTCACAGTTCTAGACCTTGGCATTATAGAATCTTGATTTTCCAGCTAGGGTTGTAGCTTAGCTAATAATAATAATAATAATAATAATAATAATGATGATGATGATGATGATGATGATGATGATGATGATGATGATGATGATGATGATATAATGATAATGAATACTTTAGGAATAATTATAATTTTAGTAAAAATAATTTTAATAATTGTAATAAATATTAGAATTTTGATAATTTTAGTCACAGTATATATATATATATATATATATACATATATATATATATATATATGTATATATATATACATATATATATATATATACATAAATCTTTTATTGTTCAGCTATAGAATTCTGTCTTATCCTAATACAGAGAGACAAAGAGATAAATTGTATGCGTATGGTAAGTAGATGTAGATTAGCGAGGCGCTCTGTGTCCGAACCTATTAAAGGATAAGAGA
Source organism: Palaemon carinicauda (assembly GCF_036898095.1). Classification (NCBI taxonomy): domain Eukaryota; kingdom Metazoa; phylum Arthropoda; class Malacostraca; order Decapoda; family Palaemonidae; genus Palaemon; species Palaemon carinicauda. The sequence continues at coordinate 18,840,352 of NC_090731.1, read as the reverse complement.
AGTTACAATTTGGAATAACTATAACATAGGAATTGATTTGACATTGGTTGTGATATGAATCAACTATTTCTTTCTTTTAACGTTTTTTAAGTCAAATGTTTCGGGGAAAATTACGTTTGCCTGAATACTAAAACATGTTTTTTTTATAACTAATTTAGTTGATGTATTTTCAGGTGCCAAGAAGTGTCACTTTAGAGAAAATGTTGAGGCATTTATCATATAATTATTATTATTATTATTATTATTATTATTATTATTATTATTATTATTACTTTTATTATTATTATTATTATTATTATTATTATTCATACTTTTATTATTAATTTCATTATTATTATTATTATTATTATTATTATTATTATTATTATTATTATTATTATTATTATTATTATTACAGTAATAATACTTTTCTTATTAATTTCATTATTATTATTATTATTATTATTATTATTATTATTATTATTATTATTATCATCATCATCTCAGCTACAACCCTAGTTTGGAAAAGCAGGATGCCACAAGCCCAAGGGCTCCAACAGGGGAAAAACAGCAAAAGGCAAAGTATCTTTTAGAAATGACGAATAATTGATTGTTGGTCGGGCATATTTTCCTGCTCTCACCGTAGCAACAGAGGAGGAAAGATACGAGTTCTGGATTTCCCGTCTGTTCAGTCACGCGTCAGGATTCTTTCACATGAGGGAGCATAAGCTTCTTCAAGCGGAAGAGTCGCTACTGATACTTTAATATCGGCTTTACAGTCGCGGAGCATTTTCCTTTGCTACTTGCCTTAGTGAGAAGAAATTCGTATTATGGTGATGTTTTAGCAGCAGCTGTTTAGAGGTTTAAAGGTTTAAAGGCCACTCACGAATAGCAGAGGCTCGGGACAGTGACATTGCCCTATCAAGCAATTGATAGGGCAATGTTGCCAGACTTTTACTATTTTTTTTAATGCAAATTTTTAACAGTGCATTTCTATATTCAGTGATTAATTTGAACAATAAAGGAAATACTGATACACAAAATTCAATAGTTATAATAATCAGATTGATTGAATATATCAAAACAAGTATGTAATAGATTAAATAAAATAACTTTATACCATAGTACGATTTGACAGAGAAGAGATTCGCTCAGAATCTTTTTATGCTAAAAATAAACTTGCAACCTAGGGATTCAATACACCAAAAATGAAACGTTTTTCTATGAAACTGCCATTGAGTATCCTGCTATCAAAAAAAAATAAAATAAAATAAAAAATAAAGACTTATGGACAAATTTCAGATATATGAAAATAGTCTCTTCTATTCTGCCTTTTGGATTTTATACCCGATAGTTGTGTCTCCCTTTTGTGGCAATTTCTTGCCAGAAACAAAAATGCATTGTTAATAACTTAAGGAGAGAGAGAGAGAGAGAGAGAGAGAGAGAGAGAGAGAGAGAGTATGAATAGAAACTGTCAAATTCAAAAGCAATTTTCGGTATTTGATATTGAATCTCTTCATGTTAAACTGTTTACTTTTGGTACGAGAGTTAGCAGAGAAATGGAAACATATGCTAATATATAAAATTAAAAGGGTTTATATCAATATGATGCCAAAATATTACATAATATCAATACTACAGTTTTAGATTTGATAAAAAAAACCTATTCTATTTATGGTTGTCTTACCTTTGACCTAATCGACAGTGAATTATAGTCTTCCATATTTAAGGGAGTCTTGCCTTGGACATAGTTCACAGCGAATTATATTTTCTTTTGCAGTACTATTAACTTTAGACTCCACTAAATATATATGTTAGAGTTAGAGTTCTCTTGCTTGAAGGTACACTCAGGCACACTGTTCTACATTATTTCTCTTCGTTTGGTTTTGTTAAAGTATTTATAGTTTATATAGGAAATATTTATTTTGATATTGTTACAGTTCTTAAAATATTTAATGTTTCCTTGCTTCCTTTCCTCACTAGGTTATTTTCCCTGTTGGGACCCCTGGGCTTACAGCATACGGCTTTTCCAATTAGGTTTGTAGCTTAGCAAGTAATAATAATAATAATAATAATAATAATAATAATAATAATAATAATAATAATAATAATAATAATAATATATTCAGCTGAACACACTTAATGAATTTGCTCTAGGACTAGATTATTTCTATGGCTGAAGGGAGGCCTTGGAAGAGAGGACATGGTAGACCAAGAGAAACGTGGCTGATGACAATGCGCATGGAGGTTTGATCTTATAATTGGGTTGTGCTTAGTGAGATAGCACAGGAGAGAGACATATTGCGTGACCTCATTGAAGTCTTATGTATCCCGTGGGGTTTAAAGGCCGCTGATGAATACCAGAGGCAAAGGACAGTGACATTGCCCTACGAAGCAGGACAATGCTCTAGAGACTGACCATATATACATATGATCAGCGCCCAAGCCCCCTCTCCACGCAAGTTAGGACCAAGGAGGGACAGGCAATGGTTGCTGATGACTCAACAGATAGACTTATTGGTTCCCAAACCCTCCATCCTTAGCTCACAAGGATGGTAAGATTGCAGCAACCAAAGAAGCTAACGAGTTTGAGCGAGACTCGAACATCAGTCTGGCGTTCAACAATCAGGGACGTTACCACATCGGCTACCACAACCCAGATGAATAAGATAAGATAATAATAGACTATTATATGATAATCAAGAAAATCGTCTAAAGTTTTTTTTTAGTTTCTAGAGTTTTTTAGAGTTTTAGAATATATAAATAATTTGCCGAGTTTTATCAAATACTATTGCAGTAAGTTTCATCCAGTATTAAAAGATTTTACGTTTGCAAGCAATGGCCAAGAATTAATCATTAGTAATGTTCTCCTTATCATCTGGTGATATGACTATCTGAAAATAATCATTTGTGTCTATAAACTAAATAAAAATGGCGATAAATCCATAGATTGTGATTAAGGTGTCTTTTACATACTCTTATGAGTCCTGCGTATCCAAGATCATAGATACATGTCCCTCTGATAATACAAATGTCCCAGCGAGTTTCCGTCTATTTGAACGTGCAAGTTTTCGCAATAATTTACGTTTGCAATATCGTAGGTCTGAAGTATTTGCATGAAATTTCCATCTCCAGGACGAGACACTTTATCTTTGTTAAAACTTTATCCATTGGGAAGACGATATGGAGAGCTCGTAAGTCTAACGTCCAAATGAATATCTTTCGCTTAATTCCCTCTGGCTTTCATAGAAAGGGGCCAAAGAAGTGATATTTCAAAACTTCTTATTACAGAATAAGATACATGCTCTTCGCCCATCTCTCTCTCTCTCTCTCTCTCTCTCTCTCTCTCTCTCTCTCTCCGTTGCAGACTTCGGAGTTCGTCTCTCTCCCTCACTCTCTACCGAAAGTATTTAGCTCCTCAAAATGTACTTAGCATTAGCGCCCCCCCCCCCCAACCCACCCACCCACCTCTCTCTCTCTCTCTCTCTCTCTCTCTCTCTCTCTCTCTCTCGTCTTGTGGCGTTCTGATGCAGAACTCTGCTGGTAATATATGAGTGGTCTACATTCAAAATTTAGCGCGTAAGTGAATTTTGAGAAAGAACACTGGAAGTAGGTGCAACATTCTGAAATAGGAAATTCAGTTATTATTATTATTATTATTATTATTATTATTATTATTATTATTATTATTATTATTATTATTATTATTATTATTATTATTAGCTCAGCTACAACTGCAGTTCGGAAATCAAAACGTTATTTATATATATATATATATATATATATATATATATATATATATATATATATATATATATATATACATACATACATATATATATATATATATATATATATGGACGCTGTATTTTTTCATAACAAAATAGCCTAGACTTTTAAATGAGCTTTCTGGCAAAATGAATAACACGAATACTGTTGAAGTACTTGTGTGATATTTGCTAGGCCAGTGGATTGCTTCCACTTGCTTCTTAAGCTATTTTAAATTAACAATATCATCTACTCTATGCACTTATAGAGCTAGCCAGTGGCTTACAAAACAGTGAAAGGCACTTAAAGAAATTGTATAGAATTGAATTATGGAAATCTATGCAAATTGTATTAAGTCGATCACTGGAATTATTGATAGCATTAGCTTACCTGTCCATGATCGGATTCAATACAATCGAAGTGCCTCTACGTAGGGTAATGGCACCCAGAGTCCTATCTGAATTGACTCTGGTGGCACCTTTCTTCCGCGGCCGCCAAGTAGGACCTCGGCTCCAAAGGTCAGTCTAATGGAATAACCTTGTTTAGGAGCCGTAGTAGGTCCCTTCGGCCCTACGTGTGTCGACTAACAATTCGACCCCATCGAATAAAGTGGCGAATCTCTAAAGTCCATACAGGATACTGTTGTCTTTCACCTTGGTCGATTACAAGGAGAATACTCTGTTAAAAAATTGCATTAAAGAAAACGGTAAATATCTGGCAACATTTATTCCAGGATTTTTACTATTTTCAAAACGGATATTATAGCTAGCCTTGTAGTAATAATAATAATAATAATAATAATAATAATAATAATAATAATAATAATAATAATAATAGGGAAGTGGGGAATATGGGGAAAGGAAGAGTACCCCTGGATACAATCCAATTTATAGCTCAAAGGCAGGTACTCGGAATGGGAAAGATTAAGGAAATAGGGAGAAAGAGAAGTACATGAGAAGAACAAAAGAGAGGGGCAGACCCTCTTGCGATATTAAGGAATTAGTATTATTATTTCAGTTATATGTCAAAACGGATATATGGACGTAAAGGAGTGATATTACGGTCACTAAACCGTAAAGTATAATAGCTTATTATGATAAAATTACGGTCGCCCGTATTTCACTGAAATACGGCTGAGAACAGTATATTTTTACGGAGAATATCCAATTAAAATTACTTTTTTTTAATAGTGTAGTACCTCCCTGTTTGAATAAGCATTTGTTGTACATTCAGTACCTCCGTGTGGGCTTCTCTCATAATTACATCTGGTAATCTCCGTTCTATTTATCCCTAAATTTAATTATTTCCCCTACTGAAGACAATGTATAACTGTCCTTATCTTTGTCTTCAGCTTCTCAACAATGTATAATTATAGAACCTCCCTGTTTGAATAAGCATGTGTTGTACATTCATTACATCTGTGTGGGCTTTCTCAGAATTACAACTGGTAATCTCCGTTCTATTTATCCTTAGATTTACTTATTTCCTTTGCTAAATACAGCTAAAACCTTCTATTACGTTTGCCTTTAGCTTTTTAGCAATATGTAATCAAATATAAATGAACTATTAGTTAGACGTTTTCAGCTGGGAATATAAGTGGTTTTCTATTTGAAATATACACAGGGCAAAGAGCCAATTTCGAAAAATCCAATGTCTATTTATATAATAAATGAATTATGTACCTATTTGTTAGTCAACCATTGTGGCTTGCAGCTGTATTATCAAAACAGAGGACTTAAGCGAGGTAATTCTCAGTCATTTGTATGACAAAATATTATACGGTTGAAGACTCATTGAATCTATGATATTGATCGTAAGATGTTGATGAAAATCAAGAGTTTTTTTATGAAAGTGAAGTGTGTATTCTGGAAAGCGAGTGACTAGTTTGGTGCGAAAGTGGGGTTTACTATAAGACCTCGGGCATCGGCAAAGTCACAAATATCATGGATACCTCAACCTTTACCTAAGCTGAAAACTACCTAGTAATAACTGATATTAAATCTTTACATGAGCTCAAAATCTAATCTCAATTCCTCTACCGACTTCATAACCTCTCTCTCTCTCTCTCTCTCTCTCTCTCTCTCTCTCTCTCTCTCTCTCTCTCTCTCAACATTCTTATCCATATTTTCACCCTACTCCTCCTAGCCCTTATACTTTGCCGAAACCAAACATTCAAAATGTTTGAAACGTTCGAAATCTATGTATTAGCTCCCGATAAAACAAGGGAAACGTTTTTTTATTTTCTTACAAAGAAACTATGAATATCCTATGAATAACAAACTTTAAACAACTTTACTAAGATATATTTTATTTCTTCAAATTGAGTGCTGTTTTGGTATACGATATCATAGTCGTGCTTTTGCTTTGGTATGCGAGCTCACCTGATAGTAGCGATCTCACTTCACTTCACAAGAACCATTAGATTTTCTAAATAAAATAAAAATATATATATATGTGTGTATATGTATATATATATATATATATATATATATATATCTATATATATATATATATATATCTATATCTATATCTATCTATCTATATATATATATATATATATACACCTGGAATAATTATCTAAGAAATAATAATCAATCATTGATTACCGCTTGCCAGTAGCCTACATACGGAGCTTGATGTTTTTATTATTTTGCGAGCGAAGCGAGCACACGGCTAAGCAAGAAACATTAGGTTTTCTATTATCCTTTTTTCTTTTTTTAGCTATTAAAACATTGAGATCGCACACCAAAGCAAAAGAATAATTTCTGAGATCACGCCGTAAATGAGATTGCCTACTAAAACAGCACCACAAATTGGTACAAAGATTCTTCGTAATTAGGGAATTTTCCGTCTTCGACACTTCAGCACACTTCAACACTTCAACGCAATTGTGGTTCGATTTAAACGAAAAGTTTCCTCGTTTCTTAATCTTTTCTTTTTTTTTTTTTTCGTTTTACTTCGGCTTTTTATCACTGAGTGATCGAAGCTTTTCGACATCAATCTGCCTTCCACGTGAGATCATGCTTAAATCTGTGGAATCCTATCCGAGTTTTATCCTTTTTATTTATTCTTCAAATTGCATCCTTTTCATCAAATACTTTTCTGTGAAGTACAGTGAAATTTCTCCTCATAATTCTACCGTTTTCCAGTTTTTTCATATTTTCAGGTTTAATTTTTTTTTTAAGGTGTCATATATTACTGAACTACTTGACTGAGTTTCAAGTAGCATTAAGCTATTTTTTCAAACTTGCATGAATATCATATTGAGATTTTGTTCAATTTTTCTCAGACTACAAATTCAATTCCAAAACATCCGTTTTGTCTATCGCTCAAGCAGTCTACAAGGAAACTATTTCTCTCTCTCTCTCTCTCTCTCTCTCTCTCTCTCTCTCTCTATATATATATATATATATATATATATATATATATATATATATATATATATATCTATACATATATATATATGTGTTTGTGTGCGTGTGTAAATAAATTTATATATATATTACACACACATATGTATATGTATATATATATATATATATATATATATATATATATATATATATATATACACACACACACATATATATATATATATATATATATATATATATTCATGAAATCCCTGAAAAAAGTTTTTAGCTATTCAATTCTGGTTTTATCACTGTTCATATTTTCTCAAAATATATTCGTAACGGTACTACCCATCCTCTTTATCATGCAATTGAGTTCAACTTAACCTCTAAAATGTAACCATTATCTTATTATTGCCTCTGCCAATCAAGTTGGGAGGAGGCTATGTTTTACCCCCTGTTTGTGTGTTTGTGTGTGTGTTTGCATAATCGTAGAGTAATAAAACTATCAAGGAATAACTGTTATGTAAATAGTTGGAAATGATTAAATTTTGGAAGGCCAAGGTCAAAGGTCAAGGTCATGTAAAACACTGGAAATCATTAAATTTTGGAAGGTCAATGCCATGTAAGAAGCTGGAAATGATTAAATTTTGGAAGATCAAGGTCAATGGTCAAGGTCATGTAAAAAGTTGGTAATTATTCAATTTTGGAAGGTCAAGAGCAAAGGTCAAGGTCACGGTTGAGGAAAATGTTGAGGAATAAGCGGCCTTGGCGGAGGTTTAGTTCTATACTGAGTGCCCCTTTAGTTTATTACGTAATCAATATCCATAGGATAGAAAGGGTACGTAGGATCTATTTTCAAAATTGAACATATCTCTTTAGTATTCGAAAAACTAAACGATGATATCAAATTACTAAAAAGCTCCTTCTCTGGTAAAGAAATTCCACACCTTTCCTCATTTCCATCTCATTACCCCAAAATATTCCAGTCGCCTATACAAAGGATATCAGAGGGCTCCCTGTAATATTTATGACAGCGAGAAATGCGTTGAAAACCGTGTGTGTTGTGGCTTTTCCGAAGACCACCCTAACGATGGCCCCATTTCCAGTATATTTATGCTGATTTTAAGCAATGCTGAGCCATGATATATGGTAATCAATCTTTAGCTGCATATAATTTCTAAAGGTAATTAAAAGTTTATTGATATAGAATTTTTGAGCTGCTTTCTTTTTTATAAATGCTCCTTTACTTTTGTGATGGAGTAGGTTAAACCTATAATTTTTTTTTTCTGTGAGATAAACTTTCCTTAATTTTTTCGATATCACTATATGTATTTCTTTTATGAAATTCGAATATATCATTTATATCGTGGGTGCCACAGTGAGTAGAGGAATGTAATATCTGGTGTTCCTCAGGGTAGAGTTCTGGAGCCATTACTATTCATACTATATACACATGATAAGTGATTTGGCCTAGAAAACAAGCTTTTAGATATGCAGATGATGCTATTCTCTTCACATCAATTCCATCTCCTGTATGAAGATCTGGGGTTGGTGAATCCCTCAATAAAGACCTAGCTAAAATCAGTGCATGGTGCAAATTATGAGAAATTAAGTTGAATCCAAAAAAAATTCTGAGTATGATTGCAAAAAGGTCGAGGACAATGACTCCTCAATATGCAGATCTCTACATTGATAATGTTTCTTTATTCTTAAAAATATGTATAATTCTTTGAAATGCATAGTTCCTCTTGAAAAATAAGATACATATAATTTCCAGCAAAATAGATAGGAGATTGCAGACCTCTGCCAAGGCACCTTATTTCTCGACCTTTTGCTCGACAGTGACCTTGACCTTTGACCTTGACTTTTGACCTTGACCTTCCAAAATTTAATCATCTGCAGATTTATACATAACACTTAATCCCTGCAAGTTTAATTACTCTACGATTAAAATTGTGGTCAGGAAGCTGTTCATAAACAAACACACACAAACAAGGGGTAAAGCAAAACCTCCTTCCAACTTCGTTGGCGGAGGTAATAAAGACGATTTTATCTTGTAAAATAATATTTCACAAACATAACGTAACAAAATATATATGATTTTCCAAAAAAAAAGGATGAACGAATTATAAACAGCTTGCAAATACTGACAAAATGAATATCTAAACCTTTTTCTATATTTGTAGGCATAACCTGTATAGCGAAGGTCAGGCTGTAAACAAACCAAAGAGAGATTTTATTTATCCAGCCTAATCTAATATCGCAAACCTCACTCCGGTGATGGATGTGGTTCATTGTTCACGAACAAAATGTTTTTCGGAAAAATGGTGGACGTGAGACAATAGTTTTGGAACCACTAAAACCCAATTTATGAACCTACAGTACATTTTTATTTGTGTTGTTCTCAATTCCACTTTTGTTTTAAAATTAGAAAATATTGTTTGATCTGTATTCTACTAGATTTATGTACTGTATATATATATATATATATATATATATATATATATATGATACAAATACATATATGTATATATATATATATATATATATATGATACAAATACATGTATATATATATACATATATATATATTTATATATATAATATATATGATACAAACACATATACGTATGTATATATATATATATATATATATATATATATGATACAAATACATATATGTATATATATATATATATATATATATATATATATATATGATACAAATACATGTATATATATATACATATATATATATTTATATATATAATATATATGATACAAATACATATATGTATGTATATATATATATATATATATATATATATGATACAAATACATATATGTATGTATGTATATATATATATATATATATATAGGAATAAATAATATATATGATACAAATACATATATGTATATTTATATATATATATATATATATATATATATATATATACATACGTATATATATGTATATATATATATATATATATATATATATATATATATATATATATATATATATATATATATATATACATATATATATATATATATATATCGCAATACAATAAATGCATTGATAGCCTTATGATAAAGATTTATTTGAAAGCAATATTATTAAGCCCCCACTTAAACTGATTGACTATAGTTCATTCATTAACATTCCCATCCCAATTAGAGTAATCATATGAGAATTATTTTTCTGTAAAGAAATTATAAGCATAATTGATAGTTACATCTGACAGCGTTTTTACTTTATCATTATCATTACTATACAAATATTAGGAACAGTGATGACTGGCTGAAACATTACACTCTAATCGCACTGATACAATTTATATTTGGTTATGGAATAAGCACTGTTTGAAATTAAACTTATCACGGAAACTAGCAAGGTTAAGGATAAAATCCTTAAAAACTAGAAAAGCCCTCTGAGAGTGCAGACCTCCGCCACGGCAGCTTATTTCTCGAAACCAGC
>NC_090731.1:18784769-18807269 GCF_036898095.1 Palaemon carinicauda | reverse complement strand
AGGATACGAGATCAAAGAGTATTCATCATCCAATGTACCTATGTGTAGATTTGTATACATTTTAATGTTTTCTTTTGCTAATAGTCTTCTCTTTTTTTCGTTGCAGGAAAAACACACCGGGGCGGGGGTGACTGGTATCAACATGGATATTGAAAATGTGAAAATGTAGGAAAACATAACCACGAATTATTATTATTAATATTATTATTAATATCATTATTTTTACTAGCTAAGCTACAACCCTAATTGGAAAATCAAGATGCTATAAGCCCAAGGGCTCCAACAGGGAAAAATAACCCAGTGGGGAAAGGAAATAAGGAAATAAATAAACGATATAAGATGTTATGAAAATTAAAATGAAAATTTCAAAAACATTAACAATATTAAAACAGATATTTGATATATAAACTATAAAAGTACTTATGTAAGCCTAGATAGTATACGACGCCTCTATGATTCTTTCTCGGCATTGATATGTTATCAATCTCATACAGTGAATTGATTTATTGAAATTATTCATCCAATAAAAAGTAAATAGCAATGACTTGAAGTGAAAATAATATTCATGTGAAAACTACACGTCACTCTCTTTTGAGTGACACCTGAATTTTATCTCCCACCCCCTTCGAGGGATACAGTCGTCGTACCATGCTCATAGGTGCTCTCCTGCAATGCTTCCTTCTAGCTGCTTCTGTCCTCCGTGTTGTGACCTCTTCCTTCCGAGCACTTCAACCTGACCCAACTCCTGCTACTGCCAATCCTATACCCTCCTTCCATCTTGATATCGAAGCGTCCTTAAGGTATCCTGCTTATGACGTAGGGCACAATGTGACTAACAGCCAAGCAAAGCGGCAAGTGAACAACCCTCTTAGAACTATGCCCCTGGAGAGCAGAGATCCCTACGTGGCGAATCGAACTCGTCTTCCCAAGAAAGTGGTGGTAGTGGAGGGGGACATCCTGCTGGGGGCCCTCATGATGGTGCACGAGAGGGGGAACGAGGAGGTGTGTGGTCACATCATGCCCCAGGGGGGAGTACAGGCCCTTGAAGCCATGCTCTATACCCTGGATTTTATCAACAAGGAGGAGGACTTCATTCCAGGAGTCAAGATTGGAGCTCATATACTCGACGATTGTGATAAGGACACATATGGCCTCGAACAGGCTGTGGATTTCGTCAAGGGTGAGTTTGCCTCTTTACGAAAAGTCTAGTTAATAAAATGCATTTATGAAATATGATCCGCAGACACAAGTTTCCCTACTATTTTGTTAGAAATCGGGTGTATAGGACATTTTGATTTTATAGTGTTTAATGCACAATCAAAGAATTATTCCAAAAACTATTTTTACGGTATAAAGAATTACGATTTTGCAGAAAATTCTAGCTAATAAAATGCATTTATGAAATATGATAAAGTCAAACAAGGTTTTCTTTTGTTGAAACTGGGTGTATAGGACATATTGATTTTAGAATATTTAATGCACAATCTAAGAATTATTCCAAAAGATATCTTTATCTTATTCTAGCTAATAGAAGTCATATATGAAATATGATGAAGACATGATTTTCTTTTGTTGGAAACCTTGTTATTCTATAATGTTTAATGTAAAATCTAAGAATTATTCCAGAAATTATTTTGTAAGGTGTAAAAAAATTAATTGATGATAACAGCTCCTTTAGTTTGACTATGTATTTCATAGTTTTCCTTTATTTAAATGTTATGAAAAGGTATAATCATTTTACATCGTATTATTTGATTGTGCAGGAATTTCTAAATTATTTAGAAGGATCGATATGATTTTTACACCAGCCGTCTGTGGTTCCCTCATATAAATTCCAGAGTGCACTATCAATCATTTTGTGTCTCCTCATTAATGCTATACCTGTCTCTCTCTCTCTCTCTCTCTCTCTCCTCTCTCTCTCTCTCTCTCTCTCTCTCAAGGCTCCATCACACAAGACAGGTCACCTTTCTCTCTCTCTCTCTCTCTCTCTCTCTCTCTCTCTCTCTCTCTCTCTCTCTCTAGAAAAATAAGAAATTGAAATTCTTGTGAAAGGGAATGTAACCATTATTGAAATAAGTATAAAAATGGTAAATGAAATCTCTCTCTCTCTCTCTCTCTCTCTCTCTCTCTCTCTCTCTCTCTGCTCTATCACACAAGCTAGGTCACCTCTTCTCTCTCTCTCTCTCTCTCTCTCTCTCTCTCTTCTCTCTCTCTCTCTCTCCATAACACAAGCCAAGTCTCTCTCTCTCTCTCTCTCTCTCTCTCTCTCTCTCTCTCCATAACACAAGCCAGGTTTCTCTCTCTCTCCCTCTCTCTCTCTCTCTCTCTCTCTCTCTCTCTCTCTCTCTCTAGGGTCCATCACACAAGCCAGGTCTCTCTCTCTCTCTCTCTCTCTCTCTCTCGCAAGGCTCCATCACACAACACAGGTCACCTCTCTCTCTCTCTCTCTCTCTCTCTCTCTCTCTCTCTCTCTCTCTCTCTAGGGTCCATCACACAAGCCAGGTCTCTCTCTCTCTCTCTCTCTCTCTCTCTCTCTCTCTCTCTCTCTCTCAAGGCTCCATCACACAACACAGGTCACCTCTCTCTCTCTCTCTCTCCTCTCTCTCTCTCTCTCCTCTCTCTCTCTCTCTCTAGGGTCCATCACACAAGCCAGGTCTCTCTCTCTCTCTCTCTCTCTCTCTCTCTCAAGGCTCCATCACACAACACAGGTCACCTCTCTCTCTCTCTCTCTCTCTCTCTCTCTCTCTCTCTCTCTCTCTCTCTCTCTCTCTCTCTAGGGTCCATCACACAAGCCAGGTCACCTCTTCCCTCATTGTATTTGATAAAATGGGGATCATCAGATAGTGTCCCTTCAGCCTTCCTTCCTCCACTATTTGACTTTCCTGAATAAACTGTTTTTTTTTTTATTTCATTTTTTTCTCTCAGCCTTTTATAGAAATACTCATTTATATTCTAGAAGGGTAAACGTGAATAGCAATTACCGGAGGGTATTCGATTATTCCCTAATACAGATATTTATCGAAAATGAAAAATGAATAATTTTGTTTACTATCCATGATGATGAATGATAAAACTGTATTGGTATAATTTGCCCATATCTTATAGTCCAAACTTTCTAGATATTTTATATCTTAATGAAGAAGAAAATAAAAAATAGATTTTCTTATTTTAAGGTTCATTTCAAATGATTATGATACAGCAGCTTTTATTTTCAGGCATATAAGATACTGAATATCCTTTGATATACAATACAGCAGTATAAAATTCTCAAAGAATTATAATGATATGTTAATTTATGATATATTAAATTCTTTATTCCATTCATATTTTAAATCTAGACTTCAATTTGATATAATTTATATATATATACATATATATATATATATATATATATATATATACATATATATACATACATATATATATATAAATATATATGTATATATATATGTATATATATATATATATATATATATAAATATAATTATATATATATATATATATATATATATATATATATGTATACATATACACATACATATATATGCATATATATATATGCTATTAAGAACTCAATTTTTCTTCTTCCAATATTTTATCTAATGAACAATGTTCGCTAGAATTTTTTTCATTTCAGTATCATATTTGATCATAATCAGAATAAAATATGTTGTTGGTTGGTGGTTCGTAACCAGACATTTTTGTGTGGGGGGGGGGTGGCTGAGCAATGGGTAACTGAAGTAGATATTACATTTAAATGGGAATATTTTACATTCTTCAGAAGAGTTTATAAAATGACTTTAAATTTGACTTTATTTCCATAATCAAATAAAATATGTTGGTTGGTTGGTGGCAAGACTTTTTTGTAAGAGGGGGGGGGGGGTACGTGAGCAATGGGTAACTAAAGTAAATAGTTAATTGAAATGAGAACATTTTATATTCTTCAGAAAAGTATACTTTATAAAATGATTTTAAATTTGACTTTATTTCCATAATCAAATAAAATATGTTGTTGATTGGTGCCCAGACTTTTTTGTAGGGGGGGGGGGGGTGAGCAATGGGTAACTGAAGTAGATATTTCATTTAAATTTCTAATATTTTACATTCTTCAGAAGAGTTTATAAAATGACTTTAAAATCTCCTTTATTTCCTTTTCGACCAAAAGTCCGGTCTTTTCCACCTCTCTCTCTTCCTGCCTTTATCTACTGCGTCCAGATGGCAAGCCCACCGTTCCAGACTCTCTCTCTCTCTCTCTCTCTCTCTCTCTCTCTCTCTCTCTCTCTCTCTCTCTCTCTCTCTCTCTCTCTCTCTCTCTCGCTTTAAAAGCTTCATTTCTTATAAATCTTTCGTGATATTGGGAGGGTATGAATATTTTTATAAGGATTTCCAAAAACGTTTGATCCTTTATGTTTCATCCATAAAATACTTGCTTTCAGTAAATTCTTTATTCGTTTTTAAATAATAATAGTTATCTTTTTAAATTTTGAAAAATACTAACAAATTTACAGAAGGTTTCGAAAGTGAGTGTTAAAAATATAAAAATAAATAAATGGAAAACTTTTAAGGCAGGTTTTCTTTTATCAATAATACAATGCATTTGATGTAGAATTTAGTCGCTGATCTAAAAGAAAGGTTAATGTTAATATATCAACTATTGTATAACTTTGAAATTCGTTTTTACACTTTTGCCGTAAAAAAAAAAAAAACGGTAAATACCTGGCAATATTTATTCCAGGATGATCACCATTTTAAAAACGGATATATTGACATTAAGGGGTGATATAACGGTTACCAACCCATAAAAAATAATAATAAAGTAGTGTAAAATTACGGTCCCCTGAATTTTACTGAAATACGGCTGAGAACAGTATATTTTTACGGAGAATTTCCAATTAAAATGACGTTTTTTTTAACAGTGTAGTCAATATACCCAAGATTATAGATGGACATGAGTTTAGTCAAGTTTAATTTCTACTCCTTGAAATTGGATTCTGTGATTAGTATACTGAAAAGAGCTGTTTGAAGAGCAGTAGCAAACTTTCAATGCCGGGAAAATGAAAAATATTGAAACAGCCCTTGAAGTAGAAAGACTGAAAGGACAATGCAATATTTATGAAGTATTCATGCAGTATTTTAGAGAGCAATTTTGTTCATACACCTAGATATATAAATAAAAAGATCGATGGCCAGACGAGCAGGGAAAATTAAAAATATTCAAAATAGCCCTTGAAGTAGAAAGACTATAATCCAGTGCAATATTTATAAATTATTCAAACAGTATTTTAGATTGCAATCTTGTTCATCCACCTAAATATATAATAAAAAGATTAATGGCAAGGCGAGCAGGGAAAATGAAATATATTGAAATAGTCCTTGAAAAAGAAAGTCTATAAGTCAATGCAATATTTATGTAGTATGTAAACAATATTTTAAAGAGTAATTCTTTTCATCCACCTAAATATGTAAATGAAAAGATTAATGGCCAGACGAGCAGGGAAAATTAAAAATATTGAAATAGCCCTGGAAGTAGAAAAACTGAAAGGATTATGGAATATTATGAAGTATTCAAACAGTATTTTGAAGAGCAATTCTTTTTACCCACCTAAATATATAAATAAAAAGATCAGTGACCAGACGAGCAGGGAAAATGAAAAATATTGAAAAAGCCCTTGAAGTAGAAAGACTGAAAGGACAATGCATTATTTATGAAGTATTCAAACAGTATTTTGAATAGCAATTCTTTTCATCCACCTAAATATGTAAATGAAAAGATTAATGGCCAGACGAGCAGGGAAAATTAAAAATATTGAAATAGCCCTGGAAGTAGAAAAACTGAAAGGATTATGGAATATTATGAAGTATTCAAACAGTATTTTGAAGAGCAATTCTTTTTACCCACCTAAATATATAAATAAAAAGATCAGTGACCAGACGAGCAGGGAAAATGAAAAATATTGAAAAAGCCCTTGAAGTAGAAAGACTGAAAGGACAATGCATTATTTATGAAGTATTCAAACAGTATTTTGAATAGCAATTCTTTTCATCCACCTAAATATGTAAATGAAAAGATTAATGGCCAGACGAGCAGGGAAAATTAAAAATATTGAAATAGCCCTGGAAGTAGAAAAACTGAAAGGATTATGGAATATTATGAAGTATTCAAACAGTATTTTGAAGAGCAATTCTTTTTACCCACCTAAATATATAAATAAAAAGATCAGTGACCAGACGAGCAGGGAAAATGAAAAATATTGAAAAAGCCCTTGAAGTAGAAAGACTGAAAGGACAATGCATTATTTATGAAGTATTCAAACAGTATTTTGAATAGCAATTCTTTTCATCCACCTAAATATGTAAATGAAAAGATTAATGGCCAGACGAGCAGGGAAAATTAAAAATATTGAAATAGCCCTGGAAGTAGAAAAACTGAAAGGATTATGGAATATTATGAAGTATTCAAACAGTATTTTGAAGAGCAATTCTTTTTACCCACCTAAATATATAAATAAAAAGATCAGTGACCAGACGAGCAGGGAAAATGAAAAATATTGAAAAAGCCCTTGAAGTAGAAAGACTGAAAGGACAATGCATTATTTATGAAGTATTCAAACAGTATTTTGAATAGCAATTCTTTTCATCCACCTAAATATGTAAATGAAAAGATTAATGGCCAGACGAGCAGGGAAAATTAAAAATATTGAAATAGCCCTGGAAGTAGAAAAACTGAAAGGATTATGGAATATTATGAAGTATTCAAACAGTATTTTGAAGAGCAATTCTTTTTACCCACCTAAATATATAAATAAAAAGATCAGTGACCAGACGAGCAGGGAAAATGAAAAATATTGAAAAAGCCCTTGAAGTAGAAAGACTGAAAGGACAATGCATTATTTATGAAGTATTCAAACAGTATTTTGAATAGCAATTCTTTTCATCCACCTAAATATGTAAATGAAAAGATTAATGGCCAGACGAGCAGGGAAAATTAAAAATATTGAAATAGCCCTGGAAGTAGAAAAACTGAAAGGATTATGGAATATTATGAAGTATTCAAACAGTATTTTGAAGAGCAATTCTTTTTACCCACCTAAATATATAAATAAAAAGATCAGTGACCAGACGAGCAGGGAAAATGAAAAATATTGAAAAAGCCCTTGAAGTAGAAAGACTGAAAGGACAATGCATTATTTATGAAGTATTCAAACAGTATTTTGAATAGCAATTCTTTTCATCCACCTAAATATGTAAATGAAAAGATTAATGGCCAGACGAGCAGGGAAAATTAAAAATATTGAAATAGCCCTGGAAGTAGAAAAACTGAAAGGATTATGGAATATTATGAAGTATTCAAACAGTATTTTGAAGAGCAATTCTTTTTACCCACCTAAATATATAAATAAAAAGATCAGTGACCAGACGAGCAGGGAAAATGAAAAATATTGAAAAAGCCCTTGAAGTAGAAAGACTGAAAGGACAATGCATTATTTATGAAGTATTCAAACAGTATTTTGAATAGCAATTCTTTTCATCCACCTAAATATGTAAATGAAAAGATTAATGGCCAGACGAGCAGGGAAAATTAAAAATATTGAAATAGCCCTGGAAGTAGAAAAACTGAAAGGATTATGGAATATTATGAAGTATTCAAACAGTATTTTGAAGAGCAATTCTTTTTACCCACCTAAATATATAAATAAAAAGATCAGTGACCAGACGAGCAGGGAAAATGAAAAATATTGAAAAAGCCCTTGAAGTAGAAAGACTGAAAGGACAATGCATTATTTATGAAGTATTCAAACAGTATTTTGAAGAGCAATTCTTTTTACCCACCTAAATATATGAATAAAAAGATCAATGACCAGAAGAGCAGGGAAAATGAAAAATATTGAAAAAGCCCTTGAAGTAGAAAGACTGAAATGACAATGCATTATTTATGAAGTATTCAAACAGTATTTTGAATAGCAATTCTTTTTACCCACCTAAATATATGAATAAAAAGATCAATGACCAGAAGAGCAGGGAAAATGAAAAATATTGAAAAAGCCCTTGAAGTAGAAAGACTGAAAGGACAATGCATTATTTATGAAGTATTCAAACAGTATTTTGAATAGCAATTCTTTTTACCCACCTAAATATATAAATAAAAAGATCAATGACCAGAAGAGCAGGGAAAATTAAAAATATTGAAAAAGCCCTTGAAGTAGAAAGACTGAAAGGACAATGCATTATTTATGAAGTATTCAAACAGTATTTTGAATAGCAATTCTTTTTACCCACCTAAATATATAAATAAAAAGATCAATGACCAGAAGAGCAGGGAAAATTAAAAATATTGAAAAAGCCCTTGAAGTAGAAAGACTGAAAGGACAGTGCATTATTTATGAAGTATTCAAACAGTATTTTGAATAGCAATTCTTTTTACCCACCTAAATATATAAATAAAAAGATCAATGACCAGAAGAGCAGGGAAAATTAAAAATATTGAAAAAGCCCTTGAAGTAGAAAGACTGAAAGGACAATGCATTATTTATGAAGTATTCAAACAGTATTTTGAATAGCAATTCTTTTTACCCACCTAAATATATAAATAAAAAGATCAATGACCAGAAGAGCAGGGAAAATTAAAAATATTGAAATAGCCCTTGAAGTAGAAAGAATGAAAGGACAATGCAATATTTATGAAGTATTTAAACAATGTTTTAAAGAGCAATTATTTTTATCCACCTAAATATATAAATAAATAGATCAAAAGCTGGACGTATGTCATAGCCATATTAGATTCCCAAACGTATGTAATATTTCAAAAGAATGTTTAGTCAAAGAAATTTTTACTATTAATACAGCATCTGATTAAGCATGATTCTAATTATACTTCAAAACAGAAAGGTATTATACAGCTAACGGAATTATAATTACGTGACTCATTTATGCGTGTTAGATTAAGTGATGAATATTGAAAGATGAAGGAGGTAACTGAAAGAATTATGAATAAAACTTTATTATTCCTTTATGGGTATAAGTAGTGATTTATTAACTGGATTGAATATCATTATTATTATTATTATTATTATTATTATTATTATTATTATTATTATTATTATTATTATTATCACAATATAAGCTATAGCCTTGTTGCAAAAGCAAGATTCTGTAAGCCCAAGGGCTCCAACAAGGAAAAGCAGCCTAGTGAGGAAAGGAAACAAGGGAATAAAAAACTACAAGAGGAGTAAAAAACAATCAAAATTAAATATTTTAAGAACAGTAACAATATTAAACTAGATCTTTCATATTTAAGCTATTAAGATTTAAAATAAAAAAAAAAAACCGAGGGAGAGAAATAAGGTAGTGATATATTTTTTCAACATTTAGACACCAAAGAAGTTGATTGGGATTTATACACATCACTTGGTTAAAAGTTTTGTAATTAAAGAGCCATATGGAATAACTAAAAAGGACACGATAGAAAGTTAATCAATCACGGTGCTAATTGATATATTTTCAGAACAAAACATTTTCAGTCTTAATTCATAGTGGCAGCTTAACGTCCATGTAGGAAGAACAGAAATGGTTATTCAGAAAAGTGATTATTATAATTCATTTCGATGGAAACTGAAACTAACTGTAAATAAAAGGTATAATTAAATAATGACGAGGAATTAGTAGCTCACATTAGAATCAAGTTGCAGAATGACTAATGAACCTTGAAGGCACTTTTCAGGAGGGAAAATTTTAACTGTCCTGGATTAGAGTTCTCTTGCTTGAGGGTACACTCTGGCACGCTATTCTATCTTATTCCATGTGTTCATGTGGTTTCTGGCGCAGACCCCTGTCTCTTGCCTGTGCTATTCACGACTGATCTTTAAATCTTAAAAAGAAGATTTTAATTATGTAATGGTTAAAGGTGTCTGCTTCCAGTTCCAGTTTCATCGAAATAGATACTCACGAGAATGTCAGCTAGGCAAGCCCAACTCCCACCCCGCCACTGTGGTGCCAACCGCAGCAGTGGCCTCCCTAGTAACCAGCTTAAACTCACGGTCCCACTGTACTAGCCAAGAGTCTGGTTATCTGGTTAACTAGACCACCAGCAACTGGTTAACTGGTTAACTGAACCATCAGCAACTGCTTAACTGGTTAACTGTAACACCAGCAACTGGCTAACTGGTTAACTGGACCACCAGCAACTGGTAAACTGGTTAACTGAACCACCAGCAACTGATTAACTGGTTAACTGGACTACCAGCAACGGGTTAACTGGCTAACTGGGCCACCAGCAACTGGGCCACCAGCAACCAGCAACTGGTTAATTGGTTAACTGGACCACCAGCAACGGGTTAACTGGCTAACCGGGCCACCAATAACTGGCTAACTTGTTAACTAGACCACCAGCAACTGGTTAACAGGCTAACTGGGCCACCAGCAACTGGCTAACTGGTTAACTGAACCACCAGCGACTAATTAACTGATTACCTGGTTAACTGGACTACCAGCAACTGGTTAAATGAACCACCAGCAACTGGTGAAATGAACCACCAGCAACTGGTTAAATGAACCACCAGCAAAAGGCTAACTTGTTAACTGGACCACCAGCAACTGGCTGACTGGTTAACTGGTTGCCTGGACAACCAGAAAATAATTGGAGAGTCAGCTCAAATACATGACCATTGATTATAGAGCTTCATTATCAAATGTGTCTATAAACAAAAACAAAAAAATACAATCTACTTAATCATTTCCTCTTCTTTTTCTAAGGTTCTATCAGCAACATTGACGACGGTGAATATAAGTGCAAAGATGGTTCATCTCCCGAGGTGTGGAACAAAGTCATATCTGGAGTTGTAGGGGCAGCCTCATCAGTAACTTCCATTCAGGTTGCCAATCTTCTTAGACTTTTCAAAATCCCGCAGGTAGGTTTTCGAATTATTCTTTTCTGTGTAATTCCTGTTATTGGATAGTATTAATTTCTTATTTCTTTTTGTATCATTATTAGCATGTTATTGTTGTTGTTGTTGTTGGTTCTTTTTTTTTTTTTTTTTTTTTTTTTTTTTGCTTTAAAACATACATGTTCATTCTCCCATATCTTTTATCTAGGTTTCAAACTATCCTATTCCAAATTGCATAATTTTTTCTTATTATTGGTTACTATAAATTTCTTTTTTATCATTATTATATTTTCGGCCTTAACTTTAAAACTATACGTGTTCATGCTCCCATATCTGTTCTCTAGGTTTCAAGCCATCCTATTGCAAAGTGCATAATTTTTTCTTATTATTGGTTACTGTTACTTTGTTTCTAATCATTATTATCATGTGTTTAGGCCTTATCTCTAAAGCTATACATGTTCATCTCCCATATCTGTTCTCTAGGTTTCAAACCATCCTATTGCAAAGTGCATAATTTTTTCTTATTATTGGTTACTGTTACTTTGTTTTTAATCATTATTATCATGTGTTTAGGCCTTAGCTCTAAAACTATACATGTTCATCTCCCATATCTGTTCTCATGATTTCAAACCATCCTATTGCAAAGTGCATAATTTTTTCTTATTATTGGTTACTGTTACTTTGTTTTTAATCATTATTATCATGTGTTTAGGCCTTAGCTCTAAAACTATACATGTTCATCTCCCATATCTGTTCTCATGATTTCAAACCATCCTATTGCAAAGTGCATAATTTTTTCTTATTATTGGTTACTGTTACTTTGTTTCTAATCATTATTATCATGTGTTTAGGCCTTATCTCTAAAGCTATACATGTTCATCTCCCATATCTGTTCTCTAGGTTTCAAACCATCCTATTGCAAAGTGCATAATTTTTTCTTATTATTGGTTACTGTTACTTTGTTTTTAATCATTATTATCATGTGTTTAGGCCTTAGCTCTAAAACTATACATGTTCATCTCCCATATCTGTTCTCATGGTTTCAAACCATCCTATTGCAAAGTGCATGATTTTTTCTTATTATTGGTTACTGTTACTTTGTTTTTAATCATTATTATCATGTGTTTAGGCCTTAGCTCTAAAACTATACATGTTCATCTCCCATATCTGTTCTCTTGGTTTCAAACCATCCTATTGCAAAGTGCATAATTTTTTTCTACAGTATTATTGGGTACGATTTTTTTTTTTAAATCATTATTATCGTGTTTTCTTACCTTGCCTTTAAAACTATAAATGTTCAGTCTCCCATATCTGTTCTCTAGGTTTCAAACCATCCTATTGCAAAGTGCATAATTTTTTTCCTATTGTTGGGTACTATCTTTTTTTTATCATTATTATCGTATTTTTTTACATTGCCTTTAAATCTATACATGTTCAGTCTCCCATATCACTTCTCTAGGTTTTAAGCCATGATATTGTATAATTTCTTCCAAGCTTCCTTTATTTCAGATTTACCCTGAAGATACTTTTCTAGCATTGGTTAACAAAGTTTCCGTCTATTTCTCTATCTACTCTTACATCCAATTCCTAAATCCTTTCGGATCCTATTTCTATTTCTAATGCTATTTCCCTCGTCATTTTGATCTTATATCAAACTGTTCTAGGAAATACAACATCGTTCAAACTTCTTAATCCAATCGTTAGGAATTAGGTATTTTGTCTGATTATTATTATTATTATTATTATTATTATCATTATTATTATTATTATTATTATTATTATTACTCGCTGAGCTACATCCATAATTAGGAAAGCCGGATGCTATAAGCCCAATGGCTCCAACAGGGAAAATAGCCCAATAAGGAAAGGAAATAATGAAATGAATAAACTACAGATGAGTTAATTAACAATTAAAATAAAATGTTTTAAGAATAGTAACAACATTAAAGTTCTTTTGTAATCATTACATCTATGTGATGACCCTGTTCATCCATGTACGAAGCTTTGGTCTCATGTAAAAAGTGCTTCCTATTTTTACTCCCTTCTTAATAGAATTAAATCAATTATCGTGATTAATGGTTCAAGACTCAGTTCTCTCTCCCTCTAATACGCATTCGAGCTTCACTGTTGAGTTTCACCTTTTCAAGGGTTTAAAGGTCGCTCATGAGTGGCAGAGGCAAGGGACAGTGACATTCCCCTAGCATTCAAGACAGTACCCTAGAGACTGACCATATATTATATGATCAGCGCCCAAGCCTCCTCTCCATCCAAGCTAGAACCAGGGAGGGCCAGGCAGTGTCTGCTGATGACTCAGCAGATAGATCTATAGGCTCTCCCAAGCCCCCAACCTTACCTCACAAGGATGGTAAGGTTGCAGACACTAATGGCACTAGCGAGTCTGAGCGGGACTCGAACCCCCATTTGGCAAACACCAGACAGAGACGTTACCAATCAGGCCACAACTGCTTTTTGCTTCTACTGAATTCTAAAGAACCTCAGATTTATAACAAAACAATCTATAGCTGAGTTTCATGACGCAATGTAGTCCTCTGTATTTCCCATTTCTTTCAATCTTATCCCATGTTTAGGTTTAGTATTGGTGTAAAAGAGTGATATTAGGGTCAACAACACGTAAAAGATAACAAGTTATAGTAAAATTATGGTCGCCTGTATTTTACTGAAATACGGCTGAGAACAGTATATTTTTACGGAGAATTTCAGATTAAAATTCCGATTTGTTTTACAGTATATGTTTACTGAAATGCGGCTGAGAACAATATATTTTTACGGAGAATTTCTGATTAAAATTACGATTTTTTTTACAGTATATGTTTACTGAAATGCGGCTGAGAACAATATATTTTTACGGAGAATTTCTGATTAAAATTGCGATTTGTTTTACAGTATATATGTTTACTGAAATGCGGCTGAGAACAATATATTTTTACGGAGAATTTCTGATTAAATTTACGATTTGTTTTACAGTATATTTTTACTGAAATGCGGCTGAGAACAGTATATTTTTACAGAGAATTTCTGATTAAAATTATAGTTTTTTAACATTGTATGTTTATTGAAATATGGGTGAATTGTTACTGAGAATTTCCGATTAAAATTACGGGGTTTTCAACAGTGTATGTTCAGATAATAGAGTAGGATAATTAACCTGCTTCAACCTCCTGAGTAAAAGTGAATCTCTCAAATCCATATGAAAATCCAACGAAATATTCAAATAAGCTTCTAGAAGGTGAGTCTCCTCTCAACCTCTCCCGAACTGAGCAATTTTAATCCGAAATGTTCCGTAAAAATCTACTGTTCTGAACCGTATTTCAGTGAAATACAGGCGACCGTAATTTTTACCCTATTATGTTATTATCTTTTACGTTTTGGTGACCGTAATATTAATCATTTACTTCAATAGCCTCTGTACCGTGGTCTTCCACTGTCTTGGGTTAAGAGTTCTCTTGCTTGAGGGTACACTCGAGCACACTATTTCAACTTTTTTCTCTTCTGATTTTGTTAAAGTTTTTATAGTGTATATAGGAAATATTTATTTTGATGTTATTGTTACTGTTCTAAGAATATTCTATTTTTCCTTATTTCCTTTCCTCACAGGGGCTATTTTCCCTATTGGAGCCCCTGGGCTTATAGCATCCTGCTTTTCCAACTAGGGTTGTAGTTTAGCAAGTATAATATTAATAATAATAATAATAATAATAATAATAATAATAATAATAATAATAATAATAATGATAATAATAATAATAATAATAATAATATATCCGTTTTTAAAACGGTGAACGCCAGGAATTTTACTGCTTTTAAGGCAAATCTTTAACGTGTATCCCGGACGAATTATTGAAAGACAATTACTTAAATATATAAAAAGCAGCATGATAAATACGTTTAATGTAAATAAAATAGGATTTAAAACTTCTATTAAGAAAGTATTCACGACTAGATATATTTATTCAAAAACATAGTAAAATAGTATAATAGTAAATATTTCAATTGTAAATCCACTATATGTAAAATGAAATTTATTCATCTAAAAACACTATGATGTATATATGTTATAAACTGTAAGATTGTAAATGTGTATTCCATAATAAAAGATAAAAAGGAATTTTTTTTATTTAAAAACAGTAAAATAGTAAAATAGTAGAATAGTAAATATTTCAATTGTAAATCCACTATATGTAAAATGAAAAATTATTTATGTAAAAATACTATGATGTATGTATGTTATAAACTGTAAGATTGTAAATGTGTATTCCATAATAAAAGATAAAAAGGAAATGATTAGAAGACAATTACATTCCCCTTTTCTAGGTAAGCTTCTTCTCGACCTCTCCCGAACTGAGCAACAAACAGAGATTCGAATACTTCTCGAGGACCATCCCTTCCGACCACTACCAAGTCAAGGCCATGGTGGAGATTGTTAAGATGCTGAACTGGTCTTACATATCCATCATTTACGAAGAATCGAACTACGGAATAAAGGCGAGTTGTTCTCGAGTTTCCCCTATTTGAATACAGAGAGATAGATGAGAAATACAGGAATATAAAGGGGAATATAGTGAGATAAATGGAAAATACGGGGAGATAGTCGAGAAATAAAGGGAAATAGACGAGGAATACAGGGAGATAGACGGAAAATATAAGGAGATAAACGGGAAATACGGGGAGATAGACGAGAAATAAAGGGAAATAGACGAGAAATACAGGGAGATAGACGGGAAATACAGGAAGATAGACGGGAATTACAGAGAGAGAGAGAGAGAGAGAGAGAGAGAGAGAGAGAGAGAGAGAGAGAGAAGAGAGAGAGAGAGAGAGAGAGATATGCTCAACTAGCCTTATATATCTTGAGTTCACTTTTGTGACCATCCATGTTTGTGTTACTTCAATAATCGGCTGTTACTAGATACATAAGAAATACAGGGAGTTAGATGGGAAATACAGAGAGATAAATGGGAAATACAGGGAGATACATGAGAAATACAGGGAGTTAGATGGGAAATACAGAGAGATAAATGGGATATACAGGGAGATACATGAGAAATACAGGGAGTTAGATGGGAAATACAGAGAGGTAAATGGGAAATACAGGGAGTTAGATGGGAAATACAGAGAGATAAATGGGAAATACAGGGAGTTAGATGGGAAATACAGAGAGATAAATGGGAAATACAGGGAGATACATGAGAAATACAAGGAGATGGATGGGAAATACAGAGAGGTAAATGGGAAATACAGGGAGTTAGATGGAAAATACAGAGAGATAAATGGGAAATACAAGGATATACATGAGAAATACAGGGAGATGGATGGGAAATACAGAGAGATAAATGGGAAATACAGGGAGTTAGATGGGAAATACAGAGAGATAAATGGGAAATACAGGGAGTTAGATGGGAAATACAGAGAGATAAATGGGAAATACAGGGAGTTAGATGGGAAATACTGAGAGATAAATGGGAAATACAGGGAGATACATGAGAAATACAGGGAGATGGATGGGAAATACAGAGAGGTAAATGGGAAATACAGAGAGTTAGATGGGAAATACAGAGAGATAAATGGGAAATACAGGGAGATACATGAGAAATACAGGGAGATGGATGGGAAATACAGAGAGATAAATGGGAAATACAGGGAGTTAGATGGGAAATACAGAGAGGTAAATGGGAAATACAGGGAGATACATGAGAAATACAGGGAGATGGATGGGAAATACAGAGAGATAAATGGGAAATATAGGGAGATACATGAGAAATACAGGGAGATGGATGGGAAATACAGAGAGATAAATGGGAAATACAGGGAGATACATGAGAAATACAGGGAGTTAGATGGGAAATACAGAGAGATAAATGGGAAATACAGGGAGTTAGATGGGAAATACAGAGAGATAAATGGGAAATACAGGGAGATACATGAGAAATACAGGGAGTTAGATGGGAAATACAGAGAGATAAATGGGAAATACAGGGAGTTAGATGGGAAATACAGAGAGATAAATGGGAAATACAGGGAGATACATGAGAAATACAGGGAGATGGATGGGAAATACAGAGAGATAAATGGGAAATACAGGGAGATACATGAGAAATACAGGGAGATGGATGGGAAATACAGAGAGATAAATGGGAAATACAGGTAGATACATGAGAAATACAGGGAGATGGATGGGAAATACAGGGAGATAGATGGGAAATACAGAGAGATATATGGGAAATACAGGGAGATACATGAGAAATACAGGGAGATAGATGGGAAATACAGAGAGATAGATGGGAAATACAGAGAGATATATGGGAAATACAGGGAGATACATGAGAAATATAGGGAGATAGATGGGAGATACAGGGAGTTAGATGGGAAATACAGAAAGATATATGGGAAATACAGTGAGATACATGAGAAATACAGGGAGATAGATAGGAAATACAGGGAGATATATGGGAAATACAGGGAGATACATGAGAAATACAGGGAGATAGATGGGAAATACAGGGAGATACATGAGAAATACAGGGAGATAGATGGGAAATACAGGGAGATACATGAGAAATACAGGGAGATAGATGGGAAATACAGGGAGATAGATGGGAAATACAGAGAGATATATGGGAAATACAGGGAGATACATGAGAAATACAGGGAGATAGATAGGAAATACAGGGAGATAGATGGGAAATACAGGGAGATATATGGGAAATACAGGGAGATAGATGGGAAATACAGGGAGATAAACGGGAAATACAGGGAAATAGACGGGAAATACAGGGAGATAGATGGGAAATACAGGGAGATAAATGAGAAATATAGGGAGATAAATGGGAAATACAGAGAGATAGATGGGAAATACAGGGAGATAGACGAGAAATACAGGGAGATAAATGGGAAATACAGGGAGATAGAATGGAAATACAGAGAAATATGGGAAATACAGAGTAGTATGGGAAATACAGGGAGATAGATTGAAAATACAGGGAAATAGACGAGAAATGCAGGGAGATAAACGGGAAATAAAGGGGAACAGACGAGAAATACAGAGAGATAGATTGGAAATAAAGAGAGAGAGAGAGAGAGAGAGAGAGAGAGAGAGAGAGAGAGAGAGAGAGAGAGAGAGAGAGAGAGAGAGAGAGATAGTCAAGATGCTCATTCTATTTCTATTCAAGTTATTTAATTCCATTCAACCTTTATATCTCCTCTTATCTATCAAAGGCCTTCGAAGAGCTAGAGGGACTTCTAGCGATAAATGACATCTGTATCGCCGTAAAGGAGAAGCTGGTAAAGGATTCTGGAGTGGCGGAGGAAGTGGCCTATGACCTCATAGTTAAGAAGCTCTTGCAAAAACAAAGAGCGAGAGGTAAGACTGTAGTGAGTCAAATTTCATCTGAGAAATTATTCAGTAAATTTCATTGTTGTGTCTCTCTTCTAGATAATGTTATTTTCCTTTTATATGTGTTATTCTTGATTAGTGCATATTATTATTATTATTATTATTATTATTATTATTATTATTGCTATTATTATTATTATCGTTTTTGTTTTTGTTATTAATATCATTATTATCATTATTATTATTATTATTATTAAAATTATAATAATTATTATTATTATTATTATTATTATAATTTTTACTATTATGTTTATTATTATTGTTATTATTATTATTATTATTTATTATTATTATTATCATTATTATTATTATTATTATTATTATTGTTAAAAGCTAAGCCACAACCATATTTAGAAAAGCAAGATACTATAACCCCAAGGGCTCCAACGGGGAAAAATAGCCCAGTGAGGAAAGGAAACAAGGGAAGAAATAAACTACAAGACAAGTAATGAACTTTCAAAATAAAATATTTTAAGAACAGTACCAACATTAAATTAAAGCTTTCATATATAAATTATAAAAACTTAAAAAAAAAAAAAACAAAGGAAGAGATATAAGACAGATTGATACAATATAATAGGTTGTTTATATCATAGAAAGATCAATTAATTTTGTTATTATTGTAGAAAAAACTCCTTTTGTATTTATCTATGAAAAACCATTATAGGG
This sequence comes from Palaemon carinicauda, assembly GCF_036898095.1. Taxonomy (NCBI): domain Eukaryota; kingdom Metazoa; phylum Arthropoda; class Malacostraca; order Decapoda; family Palaemonidae; genus Palaemon; species Palaemon carinicauda. Next base: position 18,788,312 of record NC_090731.1, on the reverse strand, counting down.
AAAGATCTATCTTTATGGAAGTAAACTAATTAGAAACATTATGCAAAAGTTATGTAAAATTCTTATAGTAATAACTATGTTTCATTAGCATGCTCAAAATCAAATCAAAATACTTAAAGTAAGACCCTGCCATGACCCACTTAATTTTAAGTGGGTCCTGGACTCTGCTGACTATCAAAATTCAAATCAAGGATTCATAAAGTAGCCTACAATATTTACGAATGCAGAATAAAAGAAATTAAGTAACGAAACTAGAATAAAATACACAGTTAAAATTTTGCATTAAAAAACGGTAAATGCCTGGCCACATTTATTCCAGGAGTTTTACCGTTTTAAAATCGGATATATTGACGTAAATGGGTGATATTATGGTCAACAATCCGTAAAATATGAGAACAAAGTATGTTAAAATTACGGTCGCCTGTATTTAGTGAAACAAGGCTGAGAACAGTATATTTTTACGGAGAATTTCCGATTAAAATTACGATTAATTTTAACAGTGTAAGTAAAAGAAATGGTAATTACAAACATATTTAATCTATACATATTTCGTGGATTCTAACTAATCTAGCTTGTATTTGTAGGTGTCATCATCTTCGGCTCTGACCAAGAGGTGGCTGGAGACGAGACCCACTTTTATTCTAATTCATCTTGTTTGTATTTGTAGGTGTCATCATCTTCGGCTCCAACCAAGAGGGGGCTGGACACGAGACCCACTTTTATTCTAATTCATCTTGTTTGTATTTGTAGGTGTCATCATCTTCGGCTCCAACCAAGAGGGGGCTGGAGACGAGACCCACTTTTATTCTAATTCATCTTGTTTGTATTTGTTGGTGTCATCATCTTCGGCTCTGACCAAGAGGTGGCTGGAGACGAGACCCACTTTTATTCTAATTCATCTTGTTTGTATTTGTAGGTGTCATCATCTTCGGCTCTGACCAAGAGGTGGCTGGAGACGAGACCCACTTTTATTCTAATTCATCTTGTTTGTATTTGTAGGTGTCATCATCTTCGGCTCCAACCAAGAGGGGGCTGGAGACGAGACCCACTTTTATTCTAATTCATCTTGTTTGTATTTGTAGGTGTCATCATCTTCGGCTCTGACCAAGAGGTGGCTGGAGACGAGACCCACTTTTATTCTAATTCATCTTGTTTGTATTTGTAGGTGTCATCATCTTCGGCTCCAACCAAGAGGGGGCTGGAGACGAGACCCACTTTTATTCTAATTCATCTTGTTTGTATTTGTAGGTGTCATCATCTTCGGCTCCAACCAAGAGGGGGCTGGAGACGAGACCCACTTTTATTCTAATTCATCTTGTTTGTATTTGTAGGTGTCATCATCTTCGGCTCTGACCATGAGGGGGCTGGAGACGAGACCCCCTTTTATTCTAATTCATCTTGTTTGTATTTGTAGGTGTCATCATCTTCGGCTCCAACCAAGAGGGGGCTGGAGACGAGACCCACTTTTATTCTAATTCATCTTGTTTGTATTTGTAGGTGTCATCATCTTCGGCTCCAACCAAGAGGGGGCTGGAGACGAGACCCACTTTTATTCTAATTCATCTTGTTTGTATTTGTAGGTGTCATCATCTTCGGCTCCAACCAAGAGGGGGCTGGAGACGAGACCCACTTTTATTCTAATTCATCTTGTTTGTATTTGTAGGTTTCATCATCTTCGGCTCTGACCAAGAGGTGGCTGGAGACGAGACCCACTTTTATTCTAATTCATCTTGTTTGTATTTGTAGGTGTCATCATCTTCGGCTCTGACCAAGAGGTGGCTGGAGACGAGACCCACTTTTATTCTAATTCATCTTGTTTGTATTTGTAGGTGTCATCATCTTCGGCTCCAACCAAGAGGTGGCTGGAGACGAGACCCACTTTTATTCTAATTCATCTTGTTTGTATTTGTAGGTGTCATCATCTTCGGCTCCAACCAAGAGGGGGCTGGAGACGAGACCCACTTTCATTCTAATTCATCTTGTTTGTATTTGTAGGTTTCATCATCTTCGGCTCTGACCAAGAGGTGGCTGGAGACGAGACCCACTTTTATTCTAATTCATCTTGTTTGTATTTGTAGGTGTCATCATCTTCGGCTCCAACCAAGAGGGGGCTGGAGACGAGACCCACTTTCATTCTAATTCATCTTGTTTGTATTTGTAGGTTTCATCATCTTCGGCTCTGACCAAGAGGTGGCTGGAGACGAGACCCACTTTTATTCTAATTCATCTTGTTTGTATTTTTAGGTGTCATCATCTTCGGCTCTGACCAAGAGGTGGCTGGAGACGAGACCCACTTTTATTCTAATTCATCTTGTTTGTATTTGTAGGTGTCATCATCTTCGGCTCCAACCAAGAGGGGGCTGGAGACGAGACCCACTTTTATTCTAATTCATCTTGTTTGTATTTGTAGGTGTCATCATCTTCGGCTCTGACCAAGAGGTGGCTGGAGACGAGACCCACTTTTATTCTAATTCATCTTGTTTGTATTTGTAGGTGTCATCATCTTCGGCTCCAACCAAGAGGTGGCTGGAGACGAGACCCACTTTTATTCTAATTCATCTTGTTTGTATTTGTAGGTGTCATCATCTTCGGCTCTGACCAAGAGGGGGCTGGAGACGATACCCACTTTTATTCTAATTCATCTTGTTTGTATTTGTAGGTGTCATCATCTTCGGCTCTGACCAAGAGGTGGCTGGAGACGAGACCCACTTTTATTCTAATTCATCTTGTTTGTATTTGTAGGTGTCATCATCTTCGGCTCCAACCAAGAGGGGGCTGGAGACGAGACCCACTTTTATTCTAATTCATCTTGTTTGTATTTGTAGGTGTCATCATCTTCGGCTCCAACCAAGAGGGGGCTGGAGACGAGACCCACTTTTATTCTAATTCATCTTGTTTGTATTTGTAGGTGTCATCATCTTCGGCTCTGACCATGAGGGGGCTGGAGACGAGACCCCCTTTTATTCTAATTCATCTTGTTTGTATTTGTAGGTGTCATCATCTTCGGCTCCAACCAAGAGGGGGCTGGAGACGAGACCCACTTTTATTCTAATTCATCTTGTTTGTATTTGTAGGTGTCATCATCTTCGGCTCCAACCAAGAGGGGGCTGGAGACGAGACCCACTTTTATTCTAATTCATCTTGTTTGTATTTGTAGGTGTCATCATCTTCGGCTCCAACCAAGAGGGGGCTGGAGACGAGACCCACTTTCATTCTAATTCATCTTGTTTGTATTTGTAGGTTTCATCATCTTCGGCTCTGACCAAGAGGTGGCTGGAGACGAGACCCACTTTTATTCTAATTCATCTTGTTTGTATTTGTAGGTGTCATCATCTTCGGCTCTGACCAAGAGGTGGCTGGAGACGAGACCCACTTTTATTCTAATTCATCTTGTTTGTATTTGTAGGTGTCATCATCTTCGGCTCCAACCAAGAGGTGGCTGGAGACGAGACCCACTTTTATTCTAATTCATCTTGTTTGTATTTGTAGGTGTCATCATCTTCGGCTCCAACCAAGAGGGGGCTGGAGACGAGACCCACTTTC
>NC_090731.1:18774769-18777269 GCF_036898095.1 Palaemon carinicauda | reverse complement strand
AGAGAGAGAGAGAGAGAGAGAGAGAGAGAGAGAGAGAGAGAGAGAGAGAGTGGCTGAAATGAGCCCTTAATTACTACACTTAAAAATTTGCCGTAAAAAAGGTAAAATTCTTGGAATAAATGTTGCCAGGCATTTAGCGTTTTAAAAAGGGATATATCGACGTAAATTAGTGATATTGCGATCACCAACAGGTAAACAAGTAGGGTAAAAATTACGGTCGCCTGTATTTTACTGAAATACAGCTGAGAACAGTATATTTTTACGGAGAATTTCCGATTAAAATTACTGTTTTTATAACAGTGTACAGTCAATTTTACCTGATATTCAATACGCTACTATTTATCGCAAAAATAGTAACATATAAGGAAGAGAGGAAATAGTCATACTCTGATAACAGTGAGGGGTTTTCACGTATGCTTGGATATCTACGTAAATATATAGCCATGATTTTTTGACGGGTCGCATACATTAGAAAGTCTATAGATTCACAACAAAACTCTTTCCTTCTTCAATATCACGTGTGCATATCTCTCTAGCTATTTAACCGTCATTATTGACGGGTAGTGTATACTAAAAAGTCTATAAACTCATAATAAAACTCCTTCAATATTATTATTATTATTATTATTATTATTATTATTATTATTATTATTATTATTATAATAATAATAATAATAATAATAATAATAATAATAATAATAATAATAAAGATAATAATAATAATAATAATAATAATAATAATAATAATAATAATAATAAATATAATAATAATAATGGTAACAATCGTAATGATATTAATATTAATATTTATGCCGGGTCGCGTACACTAAAAAGTCTATTAACTCATAACAAAACTCTTTCCTTCTTCAATATCATTCAGGCTAAAAAATATTAATATTAATATTTATGACGGGTTGCGTATACTAGTCAGTCTATAAATTCCCAATAAAACTCTTTCCTTCTTCAATATCACTCAGGCTTAAGCGGCGATAACTTCACCTTCGACCAGAACGGAGATGGACCAGCAAGGTACAACATCATTCACTTCAAACAGACATCACCGGGACAGTATGCATGGATCACTGTCGGGCAATATACTGAAGGGGAACTCAAACTGGCAATGGATGGTGAGTGAACTTTGGCAAATATCGAAGGATACTATGAATAACACTGATTATGATAATGGTGTTATTAGTGTTGATAATGATGATAATGATAATGATAATAATAATAATAATAATAATAATAATAATAATAATAATAATAATAATAATAATAATAATAATGATAATAATGATAATAATAATAATAGTGATAATAATAATAATAATAATAATGATAATAATAATAATAATAATAATAATAATAATAATGATAATTATTATTATTATTATTATCATTATTATTATTATTATTATTATTAACAAAATTATTGTTATTTTGGATATTCATAACATACACAAATATAACACCAATAGTCTCATTATTATTATTATTATTATTATTATTATTATTATTATTATTATTATTATTATTATTATTATTATTATTATCAATTAGGTCCTTGGCCAGCCTACTAGAGAGAAAACTATTGCTAAATAACATCCAGTTCCTTTTGATATAACCACATGCAAATCCACCTTCAAATAATAAACTTATCTTTTTCTTTAGTCCTTCAGTTCAAACTGGACGACGCGTCACCTCCATCAAGTGTGTGCTCGCTGCCTTGTCACACGGGACAGGCCAAGAAATACGTGGAAGGGGAGTCTTGCTGTTGGCACTGTTTTAACTGTTCTACGTACGAGGTAAGGTCTAGATGATTAGGTCTCCTGAATTGGTCTATTTCAATGGTTGGTTTTATCGTTTTGATCATCCATGAAGTAGAATTGCATATCCACTATGAAATGTGATGTTTAGATTGTCAAACGCAATATAAAAGTGATCATCTTTAACGTTTAAACACCTTCTAAAGACTAAGATTACTGCAAGATCTTTGCTCAGACAGAATCTATAACATTTAAAACCCTTGAGATGACTAAAATTACTGCCAGAACTTTGCTCACACAGCATCTATAACGTTTAAAATGCTTCCAAAAGACTAAAATTACTGTCAGATCTTTGCTCACACAGTATCTATAACGCTTAAAACGCTTCCAGGACACCAAGATTACTGCCAGATTTTTGCTCAAACAGCCTCTATAACGTTTGAAATGCTTCTAGAAGACTTAAATTACAGCCAGATCTTCACTCCCACTGCATTTAGATTAGACCAATCATATTCATGTCCATATAGTCATTCTTCAAATGCATCTTCAACTCTCATTCTTGGCTTATATACTGTTGGGATAGCTGTTTTTCGTGTGAATGTATTCTTTTTTTTTATGTATGTAGCTGTTCTTGAAATATTTTATTTTTCCTTGTTTCCTTCCTCACTAGGCTATTTACCCTGTTTGAACCCCTGGGCTTATAGCATTCTGCTTTTCCATCTAGGGTTGTAGCT
>NC_090731.1:18767269-18769769 GCF_036898095.1 Palaemon carinicauda | reverse complement strand
CGTGAATGGTGAAGGCAAGGGGCAGGGGCACTGCTCTAGTTAGCAGGATAATGCCCTAGAGACTGAACATATAATAATAATAATGATGATAATGATAATAATAATAATAATGATAATAATAATAATAATTATTATTATTATTATTATTATTATTATTATTATTATTATTATTATTATTATTATTTTAATAAAAATTATAATAATAACAATTATTATTATTATTATTATTATTATTATCATTATTATTATTATTATTATTATTATTACCAAAATAATAATAATAATAATAATAATAATAATATCAGCATTTGAAAGATCACCTAATCAAAATCGGAAAAATAATTAAACACAAATTAACAAATTCAAAATGAAGTATCTTAATGTATGATTGTACTGGCCGGAGTCCATTAGAGCTGATGGCTTTCCGCAGCTAAAGATGAAATGAGAGAAAGCGGATTACTTTTACAACTACGGTTTGTTCGTTCGTTCATTTTAGATTGCCTCGCCTTATGCAAGACACGGGCTTGTGACGACCCAAGAGTAGATTGTGACTCAAAAGCGGGATGAAAGCAATTGAGTCACAACCTACCCTTGGCTCGTCAGATTGGTGACCCCGGAGTGACCCGAACACCCAGCCTTCTGATCTGGGGTCAGAAGTGACCCCGGAGTGACCCGAACACCCAGCCTTCTGATCTGGAGTCAGAAGTGACCCGGAGTGACCCGAACACCCAGCCTTCTGATCTGGAGTCAGAAGTGACCCCGGAGTGACCCGAACACCCAGCCTTCTGATCTGGTGTCAGAAGTGACCCCGGAGTGACCCGAACACCCAGCCTTCTGATCTGGAGTCAGAAGTGACCCGGAGTGACCCGAACACCCAGCCTTCTGATCTGGAGTCAGAAGTGACCCCGGAGTGACCCGAACACCCAGCCTTCTGATCTGGAGTCAGAAGTGACCCCGGAGTGACCCGAACACCCAGCCTTCTGATCTGGAGTCAGAAGTGACCCGGAGTGACCCGAACACCCAGCCTTCTGATCTGGAGTCAGAAGTGACCCCGGAGTGACCCGAACACCCAGCCTTCTGATCTGGAGTCAGAAGTGACCCCGGAGTGACCCGAACACCCAGCCTTCTGATCTGGTGTCAGAAGTGACCCCGGAGTGACCCGAACACCCAGCCTTCTGATCTGGAGTCAGAAGTGACCCGGAGTGACCCGAACACCCAGCCTTCTGATCTGGGGTCAGAAGTGACCCGGAGTGACCCGAACACCCAGCCTTCTGATCTGGAGTCAGAAGTGACCCCGGAGTGACCCGAACACCCAGCCTTCTGATCTGGAGTCAGAAGTGACCCGGAGTGACCCGAACACCCAGCCTTCTGATCTGGAGTCAGAAGTGACCCCGGAGTGACCCGAACACCCAGCCTTCTGATCTGGTGTCAGAAGTGACCCCGGAGTGACCCGAACACCCAGCCTTCTGATCTGGAGTCAGAAGTGACCCCGGAGTGACCCGAACACCCAGCCTTCTGATCTGGAGTCAGAAGTGACCCCGGAGTGACCCGAACACCCAGCCTTCTGATCTGGAGTCAGAAGTGACCCCGGAGTGACCCGAACACCCAGCCTTCTGATCTGGAGTCAGAAGTGACCCCGGAGTGACCCGAACACCCAGCCTTCTGATCTGGAGTCAGAAGTGACCCCGGAGTGACCCGAACACCCAGCCTTCTGATCTGGAGTCAGAAGTGACCCCGGAGTGACCCGAACACCCAGCCTTCTGATCTGGAGTCAGAAGTGACCCCGGAGTGACCCGAACACCCAGCCTTCTGATCTTGTGTCAGAAGTGACCCCGGAGTGACCCGAACACCCAGCCTTCTGATCTGGAGTTAGAAGTGACCCCGGAGTGACCCGAACACCCAGCCTTCTGATCTGGTGTCAGAAGTGACCCCGGAGTGACCCGAACACCCAGCCTTCTGATCTGGGGTCAGAAGTGACCCCGGAGTGACCCGAACACCCAACCTTCTGATCTGGGGTCAGAAGTGACCCGGAGTGACCCGAACACCCAGCCTTCTGATCTGGGGTCAGAAGTGACCCCGGAGTGACCCGAACACCCAGCCTTCTGATCTGGAGTCAGAAGTGACCCGGAGTGACCCGAACACCCAGCCTTCTGATCTGGAGTCAGAAGTGACCCCGGAGTGACCCGAACACCCAGCCTTCTGATCTGGAGTCAGAAGTGACCCCGGAGTGACCCGAACACCCAGCCTTCTGATCTGGAGTCAGAAGTGACCCCGGAGTGACGCCGAACACCCAGCCTTCTGATCTGGAGTCAGAAGTCACCCCGGAGTGACCCGAACACCCAGCCTTCTGATCTGGAGACAGAAGTGACCCCGGAGTGACCCGAACACCCAGCCTTCTGATCTGGAGACAGAAGTGACCCCGGAGTGACCCCGAACACCCAGCCTTCTGATCTGGAGTCAGAAGTGACCCCGGAGTGACCCGAACACCCAGCCTTCTGAT
>NC_090731.1:18754769-18759769 GCF_036898095.1 Palaemon carinicauda | reverse complement strand
TAAGAAACGTGCATCGGGAAAATAGCTTGAACTTTAGTTTTTACAATTTTTCTAAGAAACGTGTATCGCGAAAATAGCTTAAAATTTAGTTTTTAAAATCTTTCTAAGAAACGTGCATCGGGAAAATAGCTTGAAATTTAGTTTTTACAATTTTTCTAAGAAACGTGCATCGGGAAAATAGCTTGAAATTTAGTTTTTAAAATCTTTCTAAGAAACGTGCATCGGGAAAATAGCTTGAAATTTAGTTTTTACAATTTTTCTAAGAAAAGTACATCAGGAAAATAGTTTGAAATTTAGTTTTTACAATTTTTCTAAGAAACGTGCATCGGGAAAATAGCTTGAAATTAAATTTTTACAATTTTTCTAAGTAACGTGCATCGGGAAAATAGCTTGAAATTTAGTTTTTACAATTTTTCTAAGAAAAGTACATCAGGAAAATAGTTTGAAATTTAGTTTTTACAATTTTTCTAAGAAACGTGCATCGGGAAAATAGCTTGAAATTTAGTTTTTACAATTTTTCTAAGAAACGTGCATCGGGAAAATAGCTTGAAATTTAGTTTTTACAATTTTTCTAAGAAACGTGCATCGGGAAAATAGCTTAAAATTTAGTTTTTAAAATCTTTCTAAGAAACGTGCATCTGGAAAATAGCTTGAAATTTAGTTTTTACAATTTTTCTAAGAAAAGTACACCAGGAGAATAGTTTGAAATTTAGTTTTTACAATTTTTCTAAGAAACGTGCATCTGGAAAATAGCTTGAAATTTAGTTTTTACAATTTTTCTAAGAAACGTGCATCGGGAAAATAGCTTGAAATTTAGTTTTTAAAATCTTTCTAAGAAACGTGCATCGGGAAAATAGCTTGAAATTTAGTTTTTACAATTTTTCCAAGAAACGTGCATCGGGAAAATACCTTGAAATTTAGTTTTTACAATTTTTCTAAGAAAATTGCATCGGGAAAATAGCTTGAAATTTAGTTTTTACAATTTTTCTAATAAACGTGCATCGGGAAAATAGCTTGAACTTTAGTTTTTACAATTTTTCTAGGAAACGTGCATCGGGAAAATAGCTTGAAATTTAGTTTTTACAATTTTTCTAAGAAACGTGCATCGGGAAAATAACTTGAAATTTAGTTTTTACAATTTTTCTAAGAAACGTGCATCGGGAAAATAGCTTGAAATTTAGTTTTTACAATTTTTCTAAGAAACATGCATCGGGAAAATAGCTTGAAATTTAGTTTTTACAATTTTTCTAAGAAACGTGCATCGGGAAAATAGCTTGAAATTTTGTTTTTACAATTTTTCTAAGAAAAGTGCATCGGGAAAATAGCTTGAAATTTAGTTTTTACAATTTTTCTAAGAAACGTGCATCGGGAAAATAGCTTGAAATTTAGTTTTTACAATTTTTCTAAGAAAAGTGCATCGGGAATATAGCTTAAAATTTAGTTTTTAAAATCTTTCTAAGAAACGTGCATCGGGAAAATAGCTTGAAATTTTGTTTTTACAATTTTTCTAAGAAAAGTGCATCGGGAAAATAGCTTAAAATTTAGTTTTTAAAATCTTTCTAAGAAACGTGCATCGGGAAAATAGCTTGAAATTTAGTTTTTACAATTTTTTCTAAGAAAAGTGCATCGGGAAAATAGCTTGAAATTTAGTTTTTACAATTTTTCTAAGAAACGTGCATCGGGAAAATAGCTTGAAATTTAGTTTTTACAATTTTTCTAAGAAAAGTGCATCGGGAATATAGCTTAAAATTTAGTTTTTAAACTCTTTCTAAGAAACGTGCATCGGGAAAATAGCTTGAACTTAAGTTTTTAAAATTTTTCTAAGAAACGTGCATCAGGAAAATAGCTTGAAATTTAGTTTTTACAATTTTTCTAAGAAACGTGCATCGGGAAAATAGCTTAAAATTTAGTTTTTACAATTTTTCTAAGAAACGTGCATCTGGAAAATAGCTTAAAATTTAGTTTTTAAAATCTTTCTAAGAAACGTGCATCGGGAAAATAGCTCTAAATTTAGTTTTTACAATTTTTCTAAGTAACGTGCATCGGGAAAATAGCTTGAAATTTAGTTTTTACAATTTTTCTAAGAAACGTGCATCGCGAAAATAGCTTGAACTTTAGTTTTTACAATTTTTCTAGGAAACGTGCATCGGGAAAATAGCTTGAAATTTAGTTTTTACAATTTTTCTAAGAAACGTGCATCGGGAAAATAGCTTGAAGTTTAGTTTTTACAATTTTTCTAAGAAACATGCATCGGGAAAATAGCTTGAAATTTAGTTTTTACAATTTTTCTAAGAAACGTGCATCGGGAAAATAGCTTGAAATTTAGTTTTTACAATTTTTCTAAGAAACGTGCATCGGGAAAATAGCTTGAAATTTAGTTTTTACAATTTTTCTAAGAAACGTGCATCGGGAAAATAGCTTGAAATTTAGTTTTTACAATTTTTCTAAGAAAAGTACATCGGGAAAATAGTTTGAAATTTAGTTTTTACAATTTTTCTAAGAAACGTGCATCGGGAAAATAGCTTGAAATTTAGTTTTTACAATTTTTCTAAGAAACGTGCATCGGGAAAATAGCTTGAAATTTAGTTTTTACAATTTTTCTAAGAAACGTGCATCGGGAAAATAGCTTGAAATTTAGTTTTTACAATTTTTCTAAGAAACGTGCATCGGGAAAATAGCTTGAAATTTAGTTTTTACAATTTTTCTAAGAAACGTGCATCGGGAAAATACCTTGAAATTTAGTTTTTACAATTTTTCTAAGAAACGTGCATCGGGAAAATAGCTTGAAATTTAGTTTTTACAATTTTTCTAAGAAACGTGCATCGGGAAAATACCTTGAAATTTAGTTTTTACAATTTTTCTAAGAAACATGCATCGGGAAAATAACTTGAAATTTTGTTTTTACAATTTTTCTAAGTAAAGTGCATCGGGAAAATACCTTGAAATTTAGGGGGCATAAATGCAGTGCAAAATCTTGTTGATCCCTTTTAGTCAAAAATTATAACGTAGACCAATGTACAGTGTTAAAAAAATTTACATTAAAAAAACCGTAAAAATATTGGAATAAATGTTGCCAGGTATTTACCGCTTTAAAGCGGCTATATTAACGATAAGGAATGATATTACGGTCACCAACCCGTAAAATATAATAACAAAGTAGGGTAGAAATTACGGTCGCCTGTATTTTACCGAAATACGGCTGGGAACAGTATATTTTTCCGGAGAATTTCCGATTAAATTTACTGATTAATTAACATTGTAGCTTCAGACGTCTCTTCATATTTCTCGTATTCTTTTACTAAAACTTTATTTTATTTGTTTTCATATCTGGATTTTTCTGTTAACATATTAATGTATGTGGAATTTTAATCTAACGTACATGATCAAACCACTCTTTTATAATTGGAAGCAATTATAGCATGGTTGAATTAAGACTTATTATGTGCAGGTTAAAATTGTTTTGATATTGATGAAAATTTTTTTCACGTCAAAAAATATATTTCAGATTAAGGAAACATATAAGGCTACAACAATATCTAAATCCTAATTGAAATATTTTTTCTGTCATTTTCAACAGCAATAATATCAAAAATCGAAATTTCCTAACACAATTTATACTTGATATGAATATTTTAAAGACTATGCAATATATATTCATCCAAATTAGATGTTTTATAAGGTTTAATAATCAATAATTATTCCCTATATGAAATTTAAATTAATTTATCAGTTTAACTTTCTTATTCAGCTAACCTATTTTCCTTCGGCATCAATGATATGCCTTCTGGATTACGAGCTTCACTTGAAAACAAAAATTTCTCAAAACAATATAGACTAAATATAAGTAATTCAAAGACTATACAGCCTATATTCATCCAAATTTGATATTTAATAAGTTTCAACAATAAAAAAGTACCCTTACCTATTTTCCTTTTGGTACCAGTGATCTTCCCCGTGGATTACGAGCTTCATTCGAAAACATAAATTTCTCAAAACAATTTAGACTAAATATAAGTAATTCAAAGACTATGCAGCCTATATTCATCCAAATTTGATATTTGATAAGTTTTAACAATAAAAAAGTACCCTTACCTATTTTCCTTTTGGTACCAGTGATCTTCCCCGTGGATTACGAGCTTCACTCGAAAACATAAATTTCTCAAAACAATATAGACTAAATATAAGTAATTCAAAGATTATGTAGCCTATATTCATCCAAATTTGATATTTGATAAGTTTTAACAATGAAAAATTATCCCTACCTATTTCCCTTTTGGTACCAGTGATCTTCCCTGTGGATTACGAACTTCATTCGAAAACCAAAATTTCTCAAAACAATTTAGACTAAATATAAGTAATTCAAAGACTATACAGGCTATATTCATCCAAATTTGATATCTAATAAGCTTTAACAATAAAAAAGTACCCTTACCTATCTTCCTTTTGGTACCAGTGATCTTCCCCGTGGATTACGAACTTCATGAGAAACTCCGGACGATGGGTTGTGGCTCCCGAGTGGCGTCAAACAGCGCCACGCAAACTTGCTCGACCTCCACTTGTACCCTTCCTGAACACAGCTGTGGGCCCGTTCATCTGATCGAGCCAAGACATTCAACAAGTTCTAATGGTCCAGTTCAAGATATAACAGATGTGCATCTCTAAGAATTCCTGAAGTGAATAGGCAATATTGTTATTATTATTAATTGCTAATCTACGGCCCTAGTTGGAAAAGCAAAATACTATGAGCCCAGGGGCTCCAACAGGGAAAATAGCCCAGTGAGGAAAGGAAACAAGGAAAAATAAAATATTTCAAGAACAGTAACAACATTAAAATAAATATTTCCTTTATAAACTAAAAACACTTTAACAAAACAAGAGGAAGAGAAATACGATAGAATAGTGTGCCTGGGTGTACCTCAAGCAAGAGAACTCTAACCCAAGACAGTGGGAGGGCATGGAACAGAGGCTATGGCACTACCCAAGGCTAGAAAACAATGGTT
>NC_090731.1:18724769-18744769 GCF_036898095.1 Palaemon carinicauda | reverse complement strand
ATTAGTTCTAGTGTCTTTAAACAGACAGAAAAAGACATAATTAGTTCTAGTGTTTTGAAAAAGAGTAAATTATAATTAATTCTAGTGTCTTGAAACAGACAGAAAAATACATGATTAGTTCTAGTATTTTGAAAAAGAGTAAATTATGATTAGTTCTAGTGTCTTGAAACAGACAGAAAAAGACATAATTAGTTCTAGTGTTTTGAAAGAGAAAATTATAATTAGTTCTAGTGTTTTGAAACAGAAAGTATGAAAAAGAGAGATAGGCTAATTTATTATGTACTTTTCAATCTCAAACGTCAGTCACTCATATCAATTGCTATTACATGTATTATTTTTCTATGTGATAACTTATTTTTTCAAGAAAAATAATTGCCAGAGCAGATTCTTTTTTATCATTTAAATTATTGTCATATAACTACAAAATTTTTTTTATACAAATTGACATTCTATTTTGTAATACAAATCTAGCTATATATCAGTTTAGTGAGATCGTTGTTACTGTATGGACATGAGTCGTGGTATAACAATGAAACAGTATCTAACACATTTTGTATATTTGAGAACAAAGCCCTCAGAAGAATATTGGGAGTTAAATGGCAGGACAGAATTAAAAATAAAACTATAAGAGAGATTACTCAAGGGCCAAATGTGAATTAGACCATGGTGAAGGGCAGATGGAGATGGTTTGGGCCAGCTCTTCGCACTCCCTAAGAGAGATTAAGTCGCCAAACGTTTAATTAGGCTCCACAAGGCACCAGAAGAGTTGGAAGATCCAGCACTATGAAGCGTGAAGTAGGAGAAGATGAATGGAGAAATATTAATTTAAAAGCTCAAGACAGAGACGACTGGCGAAATCTAACATAGGCCCTTTTGCCTTCAATAGGCGTAGGAGGAGATGATGGTGATGATGATGATCAGTTTATATTATTCCTCCTTATTCGGTTCGACCTCTCCTATACATCAGTGAAAAAAAAATCACCATATCAAGAATGTACAGTAAATCGAAATACCTCTTTTAGAGTTCCACTTTCCTTCATTCTTTCGATGTTATCCGGGTAGAAGCCTTTTACGTAACATGCATAAATCAACAGTCGGGAAACCTGCAACGTCTAAGGAAGAGGGGTAGGTTCCTCAAGTTTGCTTATGGTCACAAATCTTTAACCCTTTTGCCCCCAGGCGTTTTCTTTTTCAAGCACATTTTGCAATATATTCTTTTTAAATTGCTCTAACAGCCTTGATTTTCGTCATAGAGAGGTCCGGTTGGTCTCATTCTTTCGGAAAATGCCTGAAGTTTCTCATGAAATTATCAAAAATATGCAAACAACGTAAATAGCAGTTTTTTTCTGCAAGGACGTACCGGTACGTCCATGGGGGTAAAAGGGCACGGGCGTATGATGAAAAATATATACTTCTGTAAGGTGAATTTAGTTCTCTGCTTTCATAGTTTATGAAAATGCGACCTTTCTCTACTGCGGGTGTATATGTTACTGGTAATGATTTTTATATCAGAAACTCTCGTTCTTTTATCCCGGGTTCGATTAGCCCACTCCCATATATTTGAGCAGCATTGCTGAGGATTATCTTAGCGATATTCATAACAAAGCAGTTATTCCTCTCAGAGTAAACATATATGGGATTGCCAACTATGTTTTGTAAAATATATATATATATATATATATATACATATATATATATATGTATATACTGTACATACATATACATACACACACACACACACATATATATATATATATATATATATATATATATATATATATATATATATATATATATATATATACTGTACATACATATACATACACACACACACACATATAAATATATATATATATATATATATATATATATATGTGTGTGTGTGTGTATATATATATATTTATATATATATATATATATATATATATATATTCTATACTTATATCTGATATATATATATATATATATATATATATATATATATATATATTCTATACGTATATATGATATATTTATATATATGTATATATATATATATATATATATATATATATATATATATATATATTTACATATTTATATATTTATATATTTATATATAAATATATATATATATATATATATATATATATATTTGTGTGTGTATGTATGTAATGTAATCTAGAAATTTCACACTCCACTGGTTTTAAACTTTAAACAGATCTTAGTAGCTATTCCCAAAGGAGAGTTAAATACCATTATGTCTCCCTGTAAAATGAACTTCGTCCACCGAAGCGAACAATGTAATCACCATCAATTATCTCTACTTCTGGAACCTGGAAGTCATTGAAACTTTGGGCGTTTTGACTCTCATTTACATAAAATAAAGGCAGCTGCATACAGCTGATTAGGGCAAGCCATTTTAACCCTACTAGCTCTAAGATTATTATTATTATTATTATTATTATTATTATTGTTATTATTATTATTATCATTATCATTATTATTATTATTATTATTATTGTTGTTGTTGTTGTTGTTGTTGTTGTAGTTGTTGTTTTTTATTGTTTATATTGTTATCATTTCTATTATTATTATCATTATTATGATTATTATTATTATTATTATTATTATTATTATTATTATTATTAGCTAACCTACAACCTTAGTTCGAAAAGCAAGATACTATAAGCCCAAGGGCTCCAACAAGGAAAAATAGCCCAGTGAGGAAACGAAATAAGGTAATGAATAAACGATATGAGAGATGATAAACAATTAAAATTTGCTATTTAAAAAAAAAATAACATCAAAATACATATTTCACATATAAATTATAAAAAGACTTATGTCAGCCTGTTCAACATAAAATCCTTTTCTGTAATCAGTTAATTTTTTTTTTTTTTTTTTTTTTTTTTTTTTTTTTTTTTTTTTTTTTTTTTTTTTTTGTCTCGTTTTAAATATGACTTTATCCTGTGGGCTAAAGGACTTTAGCCTCATCCTTGAGAGGTTCAATTAAAACCCTGAGATACAGCGAAGCAATACCAAAAAACAGTTAGTTGTACTTATTGTGTTAATTATCAGAGCTTAGGCAATGGCAATTAGTTAGATATTCCTAAATAAATATGTTGATTTATATAGCTACATATATTACGAAATTGCAATACTATACAAACTACAGCAGTATGATCATTAAAGTTAATTTCAAAAAAAAATTTACAAATTTTAATCTTAAAATATATTACGAATTTTTTAACACCTGGATATAGCTTGCAAGTACTTGCTTAACTGTTATTTATGTGTGGAGGACTGTAGGTGGTTAGAGGCAAAACCGTATACGGAGCAAGTAACAGGATGGACATGTTCAATTATAGAAAATATTTACTACTCTTTGCCTATCAAATGATATTATACCACATGCATTTCATAAGCGATTAAAAATATTTAGATATATACAATTCATATATATTTAGCCTTTATGGTTTAGTTCCATAGAGAGGAGTTGGTTTAAGTTGCATTGCTTCGAGTCAGAGGCATAGGTTCGAATCTTTGCTCTGATAGCTCGATTGGTAAAGGGGTCAATGTGGGCATTGCTTCGACTCAGAGGCATAGGTTCGAATCCTTGCTCTTATAGCTCGATTGGTAAAGGGGTCAATGCCTGCATTGCATCCAGTCAGAGGCAAGGGTTCGAATCCCTGCCCAGCCAGAAGCATGCATCATAAATGAATTTCCAGTGGATATACATTTCCAAAGATAGAATTCGGTTTTTAAATTCCATTGTGATTGATATTCAAAGTGATTAAAATCACGAGTATAAGTGATACATATTCATATATGATGATATATATGTATCCAGGTAACCTGCATATACAAATGACTTCATGTATATATAAAAAGGTAAATATTTTGAATTAGCCTAATATTTTAAGCAACAGTAATTAAAAACGAGTATTTTATCTACTGGTTTCGTGAACGCAGATCCAGTAATCACCCGAATAATGGTTTTAAGACTTTGTAATGACTTGTCACTCCCAGTGACGTTACCCCGCGCTTCCAAATTTGCTGGAATATCAAGAGGCCTTGTGCCGTGCGCGCTGCTTCCAGTCACATGAATAGTCGATAATCGGAAGTGACTGGACTGGAATTAATAGTGGATCAACCATGTGTGTGTATATATATATATATATATATATATATATATATATATATATATATTTATATATATATATATATATATATATATATATATACATACATATATATATATATACATATATATACTATATATATATATATACATATATATGTACATATATATACTATATATATATATATATATATATATATATATATATATATATATATATTATATATTTACTAGTGTACGCAAACCGTCAAATATTATGACTTAATATTTAGGTAGATATGCACACACATGCAAACGCACCATATACTCACCAAGGAATGAATATTCCCTCTACAAATGGGGAGAGCTGAGCGTACATGAGCAGGAATATATATATACATATATATATATATATATATATATATGTATATATATATATATATATATATATATATATATACATATATATATATATATATATATATATGTATATATATATATATATATATATATATATATATATTTATCTGTATATATTATATATCTATATATATATATGTATATATATATATATATATATATATATATATATATATATACATATATATTCATATATATATATATATATATATATATATATATATATGCGTGTGTGTGTGTGTGCGTTTCTTGGATCATCCACCTCTGACTGATCAAAAGAAAAAAATAAAGAATCTGAGAATTCCATAAAAGAGAAGTACTGTATATGAGTTTTGCCGAATGAGTTTTTCTCTGAATCAGGAATTGAAAAGTATAAGTATTCACCTAAACTCTAAAGCAAGTTTAAGTACGCTATTCAGTTCGCAAAGTTCAAACTTGCATCAAATGCTTGTATGTTGAATAGGCTGACATAGCAATGTTACTGTCACTGGCTTCTGCCTTTCATGAGCGGCTTTTAAAACTCTAAATCACTATTCGAAGTCGGTGGAATGGCTGGAAGTTGACTGAGGAAATACTTTTCAATTAAAAGAAAATTATTTATTACATTGACGTTTGATCACACTGACCATTAATGAATATTTTGGCAATGTCAGTACGTGCCATTACATAGATTTAACTATATTACAGTGTCAATGACAAATGGGAACTTAAGAATAAAATCAATAAAAATCTAGAGGGGCACTCAGTAGAGCTCAGACTTCCGCCGCGACAGTTTATTTCTCGACCTTTTTTTCTACCTTGGCCTTGACCTTTGACCTTAACATGCATTAATTGGCGTGGATTTTCATACACTCAAATATGAACCAAGTTTGAAGTCTCTGTGACAACGATGTCCAAACTTATGGCTGATTATGTGAATTGGATATTTTTGCTTGACCGTGACCTTGACCTTTGACCTTGACCTTCTAAAATTTAATCATTTCCAGCTAATCCCTGCAAGTTTCATTACCCTACGATTAAAATTTTGGTCAGGAAGATGTTCACAAACAAGCACACAAAAACAAACACACAAACAAGGGCAAAAACATAACCTCCTTCCAACTTCGTTGGCCGAGGTAAAAATGTACAGATAAAATTAAATAAGAAAAAATTTTCGCAAGATACCCAAGCCTTTCCAATATCATATTCTGAACACACAAACAAACACACAAACAGGGGCAAAAACATAACCTCTTTCCAACTTCGTTGGCCAAGGTAAAAATGTACAGATAGAATTAAATATCAAAATTTCCCATAGTGAGTCATGATACCCAGTCCTTTACAATATCAGAGTCTGACTGAATTCCAATCAAAAGGTATTGAATTTTGTTCAAATATATATAGCTCACTGAATTAATTCCCAAATACGGCCTACCTTTTCATTGCGATGAAAGAAGCAATTGACATGATCAGTACTATGAACAGAATACCTGGTCATTTGGAAACCTACAGAATATCACTCGGAAAAAATCTTTCAAATATCAATGAAAGTTTTTTTTTCCAAGAGAGAGAGAGAGAGAGAGAGAGAGAGAGAGAGAGAGAGAGAGAGAGAGAGAGAGAGAGAGAATCTTTCAAATATCAATGAAAGTTGAGAGAGAGAGAGAGAGAGAGAGAGAGAGAGAGAGAGAGAGAGAGAGAGAGAGAGAGAATCTTTCAAATATCAATGAAAGTTTTTTTCAAGAGAGAGAGAGAGAGAGAGAGAGAGAGAGAGAGAGAGAGAGAGAATCTTTCAAATATCAATGAAAGTTTTTTTTCAAGAGAGAGAGAGAGAGAGAGAGAGAGAGAGAGAGAGAGAGAGAGAGATTTTGTTTTAATCAATATATTGTGCCCGTTGGCGTCAGCCATTTGAGTACATGGTAACAGTATTATTGTTTACATCTACATTGTAATTAAGTTTAGATAGACATGTAAGTACATACTAAAAATAATATTGTTGAGAGAGAGAGAGAGAGAGAGAGAGAGAGAGAGAGAGAGAGAGAGAGAGAGAGAGAGAGAGTCTTCACTATGCATATTTACAAATATCTGACAATTCTTGATGTGATGAACAGAAAATATATAGAAATAATATTAAACCATTCTTATTTGCCTTCTCATTCATTAGATTAGCAGGATCATTGCATGTCCATACAAAAGAAACATACAGTGAACCCTCGTTTATCGCGGTAGATAGGTTCCAGACGCGGGCGCGATAGGTGAAAATCCGCGAAGTAGTGACAGCATATTTACCTATTTATTTAACATGTATATTCGGACTTTTAAAACCTTCCCTTGTACGTAGTACTGTTAACAAACCACCCTTTAATGTACAGAACACTTAATGCATGTACTACAGCACCCTAAACTAAAACAGGCACAAATATTAAAGGCGATTTTATATCATGTGTTTCCTAAACACCTAAAAAGCACGATAAAAAATGGCAACCAATGTTTTGTTTATGTTCATCTCTGATCATAATGAAGAAACAAACTCATTTAGTGTACACATATATGTACGTATAGGTTAGTTTTTGCATCGATTATATTGATTATACAGTACTGTATGTTGATTTTTTTATTACCAATGTTTTAGTTTACGTATTTTTCTTAGGACTTCCAAATGAAATCTTTTTCTTTATGACGCCGCCTGAAACGACGGCGTGTACGCTCAGTAAACAACCACGCTCAGAACAAACAAGGCATTTAACGCGCATGATGATAGTGATAAATAATGATACAGTACATACAGTATTTACAGTAAAAGCATTTACAAAATATGTTACCTTACAAATATAAATTATACAGTACTTGTACGTAGCAAAGCAGGAAAACAATTTGAGAGAGAGAGAGAGAGAGAGAGAGAGAGAGAGAGAGAGAGAGAGAGAGAGAGAGAGAGAGAGAGAGAGAGAGAGATTGTTTTACGTACGTAAATGTAAATTTTAAACAAAAAAAATATGATAGGTTACAACATGTAGACTTTTAAAACCTTCCCTTTAACTTAATGCATACAGTACGTACATTACTAAACTATAAAACAGGTTAAAGTAAAAAATAAAGATTGTTACTGTACTCACCACGAAAGAAGTTCAAGAAAAACTTGAATGACGATGGCGATGAATTTGCTGCACAGTAGAAATGATGATGATGAAGCTGATGATGTGTTCTACTGTGCAGTCAATGATAGTATTTTACGTCTCTTCAGACGGAGGTGTCTTTTCCTGGGACACCTCTTCAACTTCTTCAATTTCTTCCGAAGGCGTACTAGCAGGAGGAACTGGCTCTTTTTTGCGAGGCTGAAAAAACATTGTGATCGGAAGTTGTTGCCGCTGCTTCTTTTTTCGATCCAAGAGCATCCTGTAGGGAGTCGTGATGTCATCAACCTTGTTGCAGAATTGCATCGAGCGAACCATATCCTCGTCCCACTCTTGTAACATTTCTTTCGCCTCCTTCATATGGTTGCAGAACTTGGCAAGCCGTTCTAATGTTAAGCCCGTTTCTTCGACATTTTCTTGGGTCTCTTCCTGGGTACCCTCACTCTCTTCCTCACTTGCCGATTTCGTCAGGTCTTCGAGGTCTGCGTCAGTTAGGGGCTGGGAATGGCAGTCCAACAACTCGTCGACGTCTTCAGTCGTCATGTCGCCAAACCCGTCACCCCCAATTATGGCAGCCAACTGCACAGATTTCCGTATTGCAGAGTGTTGGATTTCCGACGGAGTAAATCCCTTGTCGTCGTAAACAATATCGGGCCACAGCTTCTTCCAGCTCGCATTTACGGTTGCAGGTTTCATCTCTTGAAGTGCCTTTTGAATATTCTGCAGGCACGTGGCTATGGTGTACTGCCGCCAGTACGCCTTCAAGTTGAAGTCTTCATCCTCGTCATCTTGGGCAGCATCCACACACGCAACGAGGTCCGCCAAGGTATTCTTCGTGTAGAGGGCCTTGAACGCCCTGATAACCCCCTGGTCCATTGGTTGAATTAATGACGTGGTGTTGGGTGGCAGGAACTCAACCTGAACGCCCTCACGCGACAGGTCAGTTGCGTGTCCACCAGCGTTATCCATAAGGAGAAGGATCTTGAATGGCAAGCCCTTCTCTAAGAGATATTCATGGACTTGCGGGATGAAACACTGGTGGAACCAGTTGGAGGTCAGCATCTTCGTAATCCATGCTTTTTGATTATGCATCCAGTACACGGGAAGGAGATTCTTATTTTTATTTTTCAAAGCGCGAGGATTTTTCGACTTATAAATAAGCCCCGGCTTTAACAAAAATCCAGCAGCATTGCCACACATCACGAGGGTAACGCAATCCTTGAATGCCTTAAAGCCAGAGGCTTTGGCTTCCTCTTTGAACAGGAAAGTTCGCGACGGCATTCTCTTCCAAAACAAGCCGGTTTCATCCATATTAAAGACTTGTTCCGGCTTGTATCCACCTTCAGCGATAATGTTCTTGAAAGTCTGGTTCACGTAAGTTTCAGCAGCGGCAGTGTCAGCGGAAGCAGACTCCCCATGCAGGGAAACGCTTTTCAGGGCGAAGCGTTTCTGAAACTTCGCGAACCATCCTTTGCTTGCGGAAAAACGTTTCTGAGGCTGGGAATCAGTGGATGTCCCTGGTTGAGGATCATCTGCATCATCATCATCTTCAGCATGGTTGCCGTCGTCCTCTTTAGGTTCCTTTGCAGCAAAATTCTCATATAAGCTCAAAGCCTTTGTTTGGATGGTGTTCGTATCCAACGCTATGTTCTTCTTCCGGCAGTCGGCAATCCACACAGCTAAAGCACCTTCCATGCGTACGATCGTTTTATTACGCGTTGTAACGACTCGCTTCGCTGATCTGCTAAAGGTGATTGCAGCAGTCTTTCTAATGTTCGCCTCGTCCTTCTTGATGTAGCGAACGGTGGATTCGTTGATGCCAAAATGGCGGCCGGCGGCCGCGTAACTTCTACCATCTTTTAACATGTCGACAAGCGTAACCTTCTCAGCTATCGTCATCATCCTTCGGTGGCGTTTAGGCTCACTACCAGCCTTACTAGAAGCAGAACGCTTGGGAGGCATTGTAACAGAAAGTTCAACAAAAAGTTCAACTTAAAACAGTCGCACACAGCACAGATTAAACTTCACAAAGTTAAGAACGTCTACTCAGCAATACGCGGAAAGAGAAAGTGAACGATGCAGCCCCGCGAGAACTTTGATGCTGCGGGTAGAAGATGCGGGCAAAACACCAATCACAGGCTAGATAACAAAACTTGAGTTTTGATTCGTCATCTATCAGCGCTTGAACCAATCACAACCCGTCTTAGTACTATGGCGCGTTGGTTACTCATAGAAGATGCCCCCCGCGCATACTGAACGTACGTAGATTAAGTACAATACCGTAATAATAATAAATAATGATAATAATACTGTACAGTAATAATAATAATAATAATGATTAATAATAATAACAATAATAATTTTATTAACAACAACAACAATAATAATAATAATAACAATAATAATAAAAATTTACGTACGCTATTTTACGCCTCTCTCTCTCTCTCTCTCTCTCTCTCTCTCGTACGCTTACAGTATTCGAAATGTGATTTTTGCAACAAAGAATATTATTGGATGCAGTACTGTACTACGTACGTATACATACAAAAGATTCATGGAAAAGAAGCACATCCATTACAGTACACACCATTCTAATATGGTATGACTGCATCTGATTTGCGTTTCATGTTCGATTTAATTTTACTACGTACTGAATTATCGTATGATCACATTCTCTTTTCGTGTTTTATTTCTTTCTGTGCTGAATTATATATCATATGTAATGCAATGAACAATCAGTAAGAGCAGATATTACTAATTACAGTATTAATGGAATTACAGGTAACAAAATATCGTATTTGGTTATCTTCAGATTTCGCGGTATTTTCGAATTTTCCGGAAAATCCGCGATATGTATATATATATGGGTTATGGGAAAACCCCGCGAAGTGGTGAATCCGCGATTGTCGAACCGCGAAGTAGCGAGGGTTCACTGTATGCCAAGAAAATGCCAAAATCATATCAGCAATATTACATCAGCTCCAATATGTTACAGGATATCAAAGTCTTCATACAGTTCATTTATAGCCATTATTATTAGTTATCATGCTAATACAATCACGTTCTTTCTTTGTGCGTGTGTGTGTGCGCAAACGCGCGCGTGCGGCTAGTTCATTTTTAAAGCTTCATACAATTTTCACTGGCCATATTGGTTTTGGCTAATTTTTGTTTTGGCTAATTTTTCACGGCCGGATGCCTTTCCTGCCGCCAACCCTCCCCATTTAACACGGGCTTGGGACCCGCACCAAGTTGAGGCTGGCTCCCCCCCCTCAGTGGCTGGGTTATTTTCAAAGCTTCATACAATAAATATATATGTCACTTTCTGTATTTGAGCAGGTGACATTTCTTGCTCTATCAGAGGCAAGTGTGAAATGGATTCACGAACTTTAAATCCAAATGTATAAACTTTCTTCTCTGGAGATTTCAAAGTTTCACGTAAGTTAAGGTTGCAAATGCAAAGAGACGAATTGACTTGAATAGGACTTTTAAAAAAAGAGCAAAGATATCCTATTTTTTCCAAAACTCTTTAAAAAATATTAGAAAGAACCAGAAGGGCACTCAGTAGAGCACAGACGTCCGCCGCGTCAGCTTATTTCCCGATCTTTTGCTCGACCTTGACTTTGACCTTTACCTTTGACCTTAACACGCATCAATTGTCGTAGATTTTTGTACACTGAAATATGAACCAAGCTTAAAGTCTCTGTGAAAATGATTTCCAAACTTATGGCTGATTACGTGAATTTGACCTTTTGCTTGACAGTGACCTTGACCTTTGATCTTGACCTTCCAAATTTAATTATTTCCAGCTTTTTGCGTAACAGTTAATCCCTGCAAGTTTCACTACCCTAAGATTAAGATTGTGGCCAGGAAGCTGTTCACAAACAAACAAAAAGACACACACAAACACACAAACGGTGGTTAAAACGTAACCTCTTCCAACTTCATTGGCCGAGGTAATGATATAATTACCTCAAATAATTATGAGGAAATTCTAAAGAAGAAAACTTCAATGTTAAAAAGCAAAACGTCAGCAATGTTAGTTTTTGTCCTTTTGTATAATGGCTTGCTACACTATACTTAATCTTTTACAAATTATTATTATCATTATTATTATTATTATTATTATTATTATTATTATCTAAGTTACAACCCTAGATGGAAAAGCAGGATGCTATAAAACCAAGGGCTCCAACAGGGAAAAACAGTCCAATGAAGAAAGGAATATATAAACTACTGTATATGAAAGTTATGATACAATTAAAACAAAATATTTTAAGGACAGTAATACCATTAAAACAGATCTTTAATATACCAACTATGAAGACTTATGTCAGCCTGTTCAACATAAAAACATTTGCTGCAAGTTTGAGCTTTGAAAGTTCCATCGTACTTCAAAGGTGACTTGGCTGTTTTTGTAAATTCCAGTAAGAACCTACTATGCATTTTATACGGGATCAGTGTGATAGTTTGGCACAGCTTCTTTGACACAGTCCGGTAATTTATGACACTACACTGCGATGCCAAGTGTGTTTCATTAATGAGCTTACTCCTGGCTTTCAAGCATAAGTTGGCGAAAGCCGAGTAGGCATTCGGACAATGAATCTCCGTGACGTAGGTGTGCCAAAATATCACACTGATCCCGTTGTTTGTAAAGAAGATATTTGCGAAAAAACAGTATAACGCGGGGTTTGAAATGCATAGTAAACTCGCTGGCATTAACTGTTAATAACTAATAACTAACTTGGGAAATATTACCATGTGGAGCTAGCTGCTTATACAATTTTAGCTTCTGTATCAACAAAGAATCCAGATAGGACAGACCAACTATGAACTTGTTCCTGAAGAATAGGAAAGAAGAGGCACTTTTCTACTAATTTTACAGCGTTTATAGAACTTTTCTAGACTTTTTATAGGGTTTTTAACACTTTTCCAGCATTTTTAACACTTTTCTACTATTTCTGTAACGTAAAAAGGCTAGGGAAGTGCTACAAAATTGAAAGGCAAGGAAAGTGCTAGCCACTGATAAAGGGAGTATTACAAGCTCTCTCTCTCTCTCTCTCTCTCTCTCTCTCTCTCTCTCTCTCTCTCTCTCTCTCTCTCTCTCTCTCTCTCTCTTTTTTTTTTTTTTTTTTTACTCTGCCACTTTATATTCTCTCTCTCTCTTTCTCTCTCTCTCTCTCTCTCTCTCTCTCTCTCTCTCTCTCTCTCTCTCTCTCCCACTTTATATTCTCTCTCTCTCTCTCTCTCTCTCTCTCTCTCTCTCTCTCTCTCTCCTCTCTCTCTCTTTACTCTGCCACTTTATACTCTCTCTCTCTCTCTCTCTCTCTCTCTCTCTCCCACTTTATATTCTCTCTCTCTCTCTCTCTCCTCTCTCTCTCTCTCTCTCTCTCTCTCTCTCTCTCTCTCTCTCTCTTTACTCTGCCACTTATACTCTCTATCTCTCTCTCTCTCTCTCTCTCTCTCTCTCTCTCTCTCTCTCTCTCTCTCTGTCTTTACTCTGCCACTTTATACTCTCTCTCTCTCTCTCTCTCTCTCTCTCTCTCTCTCCTCTCTCTCTCTCTCTCTCTCTCTCTCTCTCTCTCTCTCTCTCTAGCACTTTATAGCCAAGCCATTCGCACCGATGACTCGTTCTGAGAGACGTTACTCCCGGATCAACTCTCTCTCCAATTCGTGATCCTCACATTTTGTGACTCGTAAATCTAAATGAGGCGTGTGGGGGCCCGGGGGCGGGGGGCGGGACCCCCACGGGGACCCCCCACCTCATCAAAATAGGCCACGGGGATTCTCAGAAATGCTAATGACTGGCGTTTGAAGGTCAAGGGTCGTCGTTTTCACATCTCATGGTAGGATAACATGAGGCTCAATACTACACAGTATACTAGAAGTTTTATTCCAGCTGTGACCAAGTTATGGAATGATATTCCTAATCGGGTAGTTGAATCTGGCGATCTTCAGAAGTTCAAACTTGCAGCAAATGTTTTTTTTTATGTTAAACAGGCTGACATAAGTCTTTTTTATTGTTTATATGTGATATGTTTGTTTTGATGTTGCTACTGTTTTCAAGATATTTTAATAGTTGTTGTTTGTTTCCTTATTTACTTTCCTCACTGGGCTATTTTTCCCTGTTGGAGCCCTTGGTCTTATAGCATCTTACTTTTCCACCTAGTGTTGTAGCTTAACTGATAATAATAATAATAATGATAATAATAATAATAATAATAATCACAATAATAATAATAATAATAATAATAATAATAATAATAATAATAATAATAAGAATTTACTCATACGAAAATGCAATAAGTCACAATTAAATCTAATGTTATTAACGACTTTGTTAATCGCAGTTTGATGAAACCCTTTTGATTTCCATCAAAAGACAGACTAAAAAATGGAATAAGTTGCGCAGTAATAATCATTTCAAATCGACGAATTTTGTACAGAGGTAAAAATGACATGAATGAGATACTGTTAAAAAAAACTGTAATTTTAATAGGAAATTTTCCGTAAAAATATACTGTTCTCGATCGTATTTCAGTAAAATACAGGCGACCTGTATCAACCGTATGTCACACGATCGTACATAGTTCATTTTGTGTATATATTATGCTTGTATCTTCGCTCTTCCCTCGCACTAAAAAGAACCTGAATAAACATGTCTGTTTTTCTCAATGGTAACGGTGTCGATTCTGAACAGGAAATTTCCTGTTGCCTTGAGCTTTTGTATATAAAGGAGAGTGGTCTATGATAAACTCACTCAGCTGGGAAGAGCGAAGATACAAGCATAATATATACACAAAATCAACTATGTACGATCGTGTGACACACGGTTGGTACAGACCGCAATTTTTACCCTATTTTGTTATTACGTTTTACGGGTTGGTGACCGTAATATCACTCCTTTACGTCAATATATCCGTTTTTAAAACGGTAAATGCCTGGCAACATTTATTCCGGGATTTTTACCGTTTTTTACAGCAAATTTTCAACAGTGTAGTTGAAGTCATTTCTGACATTCAAGTTGACCAGGTCCAATTTATTACTTTATGTGACGAGATATTTCGAACTTTTTTATTGCAGAATTTTTATAACATTCTCCATATTACTAAAAGTTGAAATGGCATACATCTGGCTTGTCCGGTATTGTGATATATGTCTAGATTTCATAGTATTTATATATTATCTTTATCTTAATAGAACACCCCAAATATGTTAACCAAAAAATGGTCACCGCCTAATGCACTGTCAATCTTAAATATAAGTTAAAGTAATTTCTATATAAAAAAAACTATAATTAGCATTGATAGTTTGTTATAATAAGGCTATTAATACATGTATGCAATTTGCTGAAATAGAAAACAAAAAACTATAGAAAATTAGGTAATTTCTTTATAAAAGCCTTATAATAATCATTGATAATTTATCACAATGAAACTAGTAATACAAGTAAGCAACTTGTTGAAAAAGAAAAAAGACAAACTATTCAAAAGCCTTTCAGGAATTACAAACTATAACCATCGTTGGAACTTGGCGTCTTTGGTAATAACTTGCTCTTCTTAAAGACCCTCATTATTCTTCCCTTGCGCACATAGGATGACATTGACAGATAGACATACACCCAGTGCCATAGAATGTTATATAATGAACCGATCCAATTAACTCAGGAAGAGACTGATTAATTACCTACTGAAAAGTAGAAAAAGGAAGAATACGTATATTTTCAAACCAGAGGCTTTACAAGACTTGGTTTTTAATAACACTTTGATCAATGTTCATCAAGAACAGGGCATTAAACCTGTCATGGCCTAATTTGGAGGAGATTTTGGGCATCAAGCAATAGCGTAGCCAAGAGGGGGAAATGGGGGGCAAATGCCCCCCTGGGGAAAATCTTGCCCCCCCCCCCCCCCCCCTCCCTGAGAGGGGTCTTCTTGCCCCCCATCTCAGAATTAAAGTTTTCATGTCGTTTGTTTTAATATCTCTACTGAAATGATTGCACATCTATATTATGCGATCAAAGTCTGTGAGTTATACAAAGCTCTCAACACTGATATCTACATGTGTTATTCAATACACACTAGAAGGAGTCAGAAATCGCACAATAATTTACACTTATTTGTTTCTAATTAAATAAAAACAGTAAATCTGGATATGGTCATAGGGAAAAAATACATGTAAAATAGTGCTGCTGAAAATTGTACAATTGAATCTTAAATCCTATTGCAAATTCTGTGTAAAAAACTGACAAAAACTGTACAGTTGCATTGTATTTCTACTGCTCTGTAAGATGTGTAGGCCTAATGGAAAATAGTAATAAATGAACTGTGCTTTTGCAACTAAATTCAGTATAATGTTCTTACTGGACTATCATCATGCTGAGTGCATTCAAACTTGCTCTCGAAACTGAAACTCAAGGTACCACAGAGAAGAATTAAAGTTCAAACTGCATAGTTTCATGTCCAGCGGAGGGTGCCCCATACACAAGATGAGGGGGTTGACCATGTGATTATCCCCCTTCCCCCCTAGAAAATTATGAAACTGTAATGAGGCTGAACTTAAGTCTTCCAACTGGTACATCTGATTTTCATGTCTAAGGTCAAAATGACTATTCTGGATGCTCAGAATGCATCTCAGACAGTCTCAGAACTGCTGGCTTACAGACACCCTGCCGCAGGGCTTCGGACCTTTGGGCCTCGCATAGGGCTGCCCCCTTCAAATATGACCTTGCCCCATGCTTGCTCCCCCTCTGAGACACCCCTGGCTACGCCACTGGCATCAAATACATCTGTGTCATAATTTTCCTATTTTGTAATATATATGAAACCTTCTAAAGGTTTAAAGGCCGCTCATGAATGGCAGAGGCACGGGAGAGTGACATTGACCTATCTAGCAGGATAATGCACTAGATACTGACCATATATACATATGATCAGCACCCAATCCCCTTCTCCACACAAGCTAGGACCCAGGAGGGCTAGGCAATGGGCTGCTGATGACTCAGCAGATAAACCTACAGGCTCCTCCAAAACCCCCATCCTTAGCTCACAAGGATGGTGAGATGGCAGCGACCAAAGAAACTAACAAGTTTGAGCGGGACTCGAACCCCAGTCTCGGGGAATTCAGCATTTCTCCTTCCCCTTCAAAGGTTTAAAGGCCACTCATGAATGGCAGAGGCAATTGACAGTGACACTGGGGCCCCTCTCCATCCAAGCTACGACCAGGGTGGCCCAGGCATTGGCTGCTGATGACGCAGAAGCCACATATGATACTCCATAATCCAATACAATCGCCAATAATATTCATAATTTAATTTCTTACCAGACCTCTGGCCTAGTGGTAATTTTCTGCTATATCTTAAAGAAAAGTAAACTCAAATTTCTATAGATATGATGAAATAATAATAGCAACAATGAATTTACAAAAGACCACATTACAGGAATAGGGGTCCGTGGGTGCCAATTATTTTGTCTGTTAGTAAGTCTGGTCCAAATGTTATATATATATATATATATTATATATATATATATATATATATTATATAATTATATATATATATTATATATATATATATTATATACATGTATGTATATACGTATATATATAAATATATATATATATATATATATATATATATATATATATATATATATATATATCTGTAATATACATATATATATGAATATATACTATATATATATATATATATATATATATATACATATATATATACAATACATACATATGCGTATATATGTCAAGCCCATGGTCACAATGAGGAAGTAAACATATATGGTAAAGCACATCCCTAGTTTCCTACTTGCAAAATAGAAAAAAAAAAATTAAAAATCCTTCCGTACGAAAATAGCTTTTAAAAAGGAACCATTTTATACTAATGCAAGCACTCTGGAAAAGTGCTGCAAAAACTTTTCTCTTTCCATTGGTCATTGTGTTTCCCCGCTGGCCCTTTTCTGTTCAAAAAATATAGAATCTCTAGGGATTCGGGAGAAAAAGATTGACCAATAAAAAAATTATTCTGCCAGGAACCGAACTTTTGCTTGGTCTTGCCAAAAATGTATGTGAAATAAAATATCTTTTTAGTATATGGGGTAGGGTAGTTCGATTTCTGGTTTTTCAAGTCTCTGGAATAGGATAATAATGTATTATGTATAATGTATTATATGGAAAACTGACCAATAAAAAAATTATTCTGCCAGGAACCGAACTTTTGCTTGGTCTTGCCAAAAATGTATGTGAAAAAAAAAAATATTTTTTAGTATATGGTGTAGGGTAATTCGATTTCTGGTTTTTGAAGTTTCAGGAATATAATAATAATGTATAATGCATAATGTATTATATGGACAAACTGAACAATAAAAAAAAAAAAAAGAATTATTCTGCCAGGAACCAAACTTTTGCTTGTTTTCCCAAAATATATATGTGAAAAATTTAATTTCCTTTTAGTATATGGAGTAATTCGATTTATGCTTGTTTAAATCACTAGAATATAAAATAATGTATAGTGTATAATATAAAATGCATATTTTTTAGTATGTGTGGTAATTTTATTCCTGCTTCTTTAAGTCTCTGGAATATAATAATAATGTATAATTTATAATGTATTATATGGACTGACTGACCAATGAAAATATTATTCTCTCAGGAACTGATCTTTTGCGTGGTCTCGCCAAAAATGTATATAAATTTTTTTAATTTTTTTAGTATATGGGGTAATTCTATTTATACTTTTTTTAAATCCTTGAATATAATGATAATGTATAATGTATAATGTATTATATGGACCGGCTGACCAATACAAAAAATTATTCTGCCAGGAGACGAACTTTTGCGTGTTTCGACAAAAATATATATGAAAAATGTATATTTCTAGTATATGGGGTAATTTGATTTATGGTTTTGGAATATAATAATCCACTACATGGATATCCCTTTGTAGAACGGTTTCCTGTTCATTTCAAATTATTCTGGTCTCAAAATAGTTACTAAATGATACGAGTATAGTTATCAACATCAGGCAATTTTTCTTTTGGAAAATAATAACTAATTATTATTATCATTAATTGCTAAGCTACAACACTAGTTTGCAAAGCAAGATGCTTTAAGCTCGGGAGTTCCAACAGGGAAAATAGCCCAGTGAGGAAAGGAAACAAGGAAAAATTAGATATCTTAAGAACAGTAACGGCATTAAAATAGATATCTCCTATGCAAACTATAAAAACATTTAACAAAACAAGAGGAAGAGAAATAAGATAGAATAGTGTACCCAAGTGTACCTTCAAGCAAGAGAACTCAAAGTTAGTATCTATGAATATCGTTCTACAAAACATATGAACATATTTGGGTTCTAGACGAGTGGCTTTATCAAAATTTTCTATGTGCAGGCTTATAAGCATAATGATTTCATGTTTTCTGTTTGTTATCTACATATAATTATATGTTTTCTTCATCAAATGCATCGATGATTGGTTCACAAAAGAGATAAGTATTCAAATATCATGAGTAAGTTCAAAGTGAATTAGTATATCAATTTAGTTCTAATTTGAAACTCGAAAGTGGGTCTTGCTGTGCTATTCAAAGCTTAATGTCATTTGATTCTCGGTCACGTGATTA
Source organism: Palaemon carinicauda (assembly GCF_036898095.1). NCBI lineage: Eukaryota > Metazoa > Arthropoda > Malacostraca > Decapoda > Palaemonidae > Palaemon > Palaemon carinicauda. The sequence continues at coordinate 18,725,515 of NC_090731.1, read as the reverse complement.
AGAGGAATTTTGGACATCAAATACATCAGCATCACAGCTTTATCAACTTTTTTTTTTTTTTTGACAAATAGTGGTCAAAAGGAGCTGTTAGTCTTGCTAGACAGCCCACTCTATCTTCAATTTACATAAATGAACAAAAGCTAAGTACAAAAGTAAAACCTTGTAATAATTTACATAAACCAAAAAATACATTTAGTAACAAATAGTTTTTACAAATGAAAACACCTTCTACATGAATAATTTCAAATTTACCCTAAGTAAATTAGCATAAATCTTATATGTTTATTTCACAGAGACTGAAATTACATACTTGATCATAGTTATAATTTGATAAAACAAACAATCCAACAAAATCCCCAAGTTTCAGTAGAAATAGACTAAAATAAATATAGGAATCAAAAGATATTTTAAACGTTTTAATTCTAACAGTTTATCGACATAAAAGCCAAAAACCATGATATTACAACTCTTTTTTTACAAAGAAGAACAATTTCGAAATTACATAAGAAACAAGCCTTATAAGGCTTTCACAGTTATCCATGCTGCTCTAAACTACCGAATCCTTACGTTCATTGACGAAATAAAATTATCCAATGGTATTTCATGAACTGGCCTTTGGCTCTTTAACCTAGTTGAAAGAGCAAACCACTATTCCCTAACAGTTTGCCCGAATGGCGTATTCCTATTGGCTAAAGACTATGTTTCTTTGCCGTTTCCCGAATGCACCGTTCCTATTGGCTAATTTC
>NC_090731.1:18702269-18719769 GCF_036898095.1 Palaemon carinicauda | reverse complement strand
CTTCATTCATCTAATAAGTCATTTGCCATCTCTCTCTCTCTCTCTCTCTCTCTCTCTCTCTCTCTCTCTCTCTCTCTCTCTCTCTCTCTCTCTCTGTTTAAATTTGTATACTATTAAAGAATATATTTCTTAATCTTTTATGTTATTTGTCTTTCTTCTTCATTCTTCTAATAAGTAATTTGCTATCTCTCTCTCTCTCTCTCTCTCTCTCCTCTCTCTCTCTCTCTCTCTCTCTCTCTCTCTCTCTCTCTCTCTCTCAAAGACTTCAATTCAACTATAAGTTATTGTTTATTACTATATACTATATATATATATATATATATATATATATATATATATATATATATATTATATATATATATATATATACATAAGTCACAATATTATAAAAAATTTCATTATTAAAAAACATGTCATCCCATACAATAGATTTCATTCATACAGTCAACAGTGTTTCCAAATACTGGAAAATAATAAAATCAAAATTTATTCTAGTTTCAGGCATTCATTACATTAACATAATATTATGTTAGCCAATACTAAAATTAGAACATTTGGTAAGACTCAATGAAATGGCGTAGAATATTAACATATGAATCATATACTGACATTTGAACTGTTATATGGTACAATTTACTCCATACATCATTTTGTTCCAGATGACTGCTGATGTTAATAACGACGGGAAATCTATCATAATAATAATAATAATAATAATAATAATAATAATAATAATAATAATAATAATAATAATAATAATGATTATAGTAATGAAAATAATTATAATAATGATAATATTATTATTATTATTATTATTATTATTGATAATAATAATAATAATGATAATAATAACAAAAATATTAATGATAATAATAATAATAATAATAATAATAATAATAATAATAATAATAATAATAATAATAATAATAATTCAAACCCTGCCAGCAATCTGAACGACTCTTTCTCTCACCATTCAAGTTTTTTTCCTTTCCCTTCTCCATCCTCCCAACCTCAGCCACTAATCAGCTTTCCACTAAGCCTTTAATCCTTTTTCCTCTCACCACAAACCTTCTCAGCCTCCAAACGGTTTCCATCTGTTCCTGAAAATTCATCTCTCCAGCTCCAAAAAGTTTATTCCCTCTCGCTTCCTAAAGTTATTCCGTAAAATGTAAGCTACATTTTTTTGGCACCAATCTGAAGCCTTTTTTTTTATCAAATCCCAGCAGTGTTATAGAATAATCTCTCAGTTTTAAGATAATTTCTCTATTTTTGCCAAACTAATAGGTCTTTTAATGTTATGATAATGATATATATATTTAAGCTTCGTGTGGTAATTGCAGAACTAAGGCTCCATTCTTATCAAATCCCAAAGGTGTTATAGGATGATCTCTCAGTAGTAAGATAATTATTCATTTTTTTTTTTCTAAAATGATACGTCTTTTAAGATTATAATAATGATAAGCCTACTCACGCTTCGTATGCTATTTACAGAACTAAGGTTCTTTTATATATAATGGAGTCTTAGTTGGATATTTTCCTGAGGAAAAAATCATGGATTAGGATTCAAAATGTAATGATTATCTCTGATTTATTCTTTTTTTCTATATATATTATACTCCTCTACCCAATAAATTCATTGAATTTCAATTATGATTAATTAAGATGAAGGTTCATACTGCAGTACATATACAAGTAAATAAATATACACGCACACATATATATATTAAGTGTAGGTTATATATATATATATATATATATATATATATATATATATATATATGTATATATATATATATATGTATATATATATATATATATATATATATATATATATATATATAGATAGATATGTATATACAGTATATATATATATATATATATATATATATATATATATATATAGATATGTATATACAGTATATATATAGTATATATATATATATATATATATATATATATATATATATATATATATATATAGATATGTATATACAGTATATATATAGTATATATATATATATATATATATATATATATATATATATATATATATACTGTATATATATACATATATATATATATATATATATATATATATATATATATATATGTATATGTATATACAGTATATATATATATATATATATATATATATATATATACATATATATATATATATATATATATATATATATATACAGTATATATACAGTATATATATATATATATATATATATATATATATATATATATATACTGTATAATATATGATTGTTTGTATGTGTGTGACATATGCTTGCTGCCTCACTTCAAGAGGCATCATTTTGGATGGACCGTTCTACTAAATATTGCTCAAATCTTAGGAATCTGATGTGACTGAAAAGTGGACATTAATTCAATGTTCTTGAAATAACTGTAGTCATCATAAATCACTAAGATTCACAGCTGGCATCATCAAAGTTCGTCTCTTTAGGCTTAAAGCCATCCTCTACCCTCACCTGCATATAGCCCCCCCCCCCCCTCTTGGCCATATATCTGCCTTTGTCTCAATATAAAAAGAGAAATGGTCTAAGCAGCTGTTCTGACGTACAGAAGATACTCAACTTTCAAACATTCGACTTACAAACATTCGATTTACAAACATCCCACCTAAAAAACACTCGACTTACAAACAGTCCACAAACATTCCACTTACAAAAACTCGACTTACAAACATTCGGAGATACAAACATTCGACTTACAAACATTCGGAGATGTGCTGTGGCCTGATTGGTAACGTCTCTGCCTGGTGTTTGCCAGTCGGGGGTTCGAGTCCCGCTCAGACTCATTAGTGCCATTAGTGTCTGCAACCTTACCATCGTTGTGAGCCAAAGTTGGGGGGTTTGGGGGGAGCCTATAGGTCTATCCGCTGAGTCATCAGCAGCCATTGCCTGGCCCTCCCTGGTCCTAGCTTGGATGGAGAGGAGGCTTGGGCGCTGATCCTATAATATACGGTCAGTCTCTAGGGCATTGTCCTGATTGCTAGGGCAATGTCACTGTCCGTTGCCTCTGCCATTCATGAGCGACCTTTCAACCTTTAAATATTGTATCAAAAGTTCGTATAATGTAATAAGAAAAAGTAAAACTGTATTAAAACGATATTTCATCATCTAATGCCGTAAGCGAAGGGACTTTTGTAATACCCTGATATTTATTTCATATGAAACGGGATTGTTCGTTGATTTTTATAGGGGGAAACCGTACGCAAGGGAGTCAGGTTAGGCCTACTCCAGGCAAATATCTAATAAAATTCAACTTTCGAACAGCTTCTTAGAATTATTAAGTTAATAAATTGAGGACCTCCTACACTCAAGTATTTCTTCCAATTTTCAATGCAGCCTGATCATATTACCAATCTCTGTTGTGGTGGCCAATGTGGTAACATCCCTGACTGGTGAACGCCAGACTGGGGATCGAGTCCTGCTGAAACTCGTTAGTTCCTTTGGTCGCTGCAACTTCACCATCCTTGTGAGCTAAGGATGGAGGGTTTAGGGGAGCCTATAGGTCTATCTGCTGAGTCATCAGCAGCCATTGCCTGGCCCTCCTTGGTCCTAGCTTGGGTCGAGAGGGGGCTTGGGCACTGATCAAATGTGTATATGGCTAGTCTCTGGGGCATTATCCTGCTTGATAGGGCAATATCACTGTCCCTTGCCCCTGCTACCTTTAAACCTTCAAACCCTGCAAATAATCAATTTGAATTTCAGCTTGATCAAAATATCCCTTATCGGACACATGGATTTTTTTTTTTCTTTTTTTTTGAGGGGAGGGTATATTTCAGTAAAATGCTAAAATATACAGATATCAGCGGCGAGTAGTAAAAATTGCAACATATTTATTTTTATTATAAAAACAGCCTTTTGGGTCAAATCGTAAAGATCTGTGACATTTCGTGTTTTGTATATCATTTGACACATAAATATGAAACGACATTAACCAAATATATGTATAAGATTTATAAGACTAATTAAGATTACATTGATTCTACGTGTGGAGACTAGACAGAGCATTTAAAACTTATATAGTAAAATAGTTAATAAATAAAATTTATCTGTAGTATTTGTTTTTTGCAAATAAAGAAAATGTCTAGTCAACATACAATCTCTTTAGCTAACAAAATACTTAATATGGTAGTAGAAATTAATTATCTGACGTTGCTTATAAAACTCAAATATCAAAATTATGTCCGTTGAAAGGCCTCGTTATTTGCTGTTTAATAAACAAGTAAATGAAAGTTACAGAGCATTCTAAACCCATCCTTTTTTACAAAATAGTTCATTTCCTTTTTTACAAAATAGTTCATTCCCTTTTTTACAAAATAGTTCATTACCTTGTTTACAAAATAGTTCTTTTCCTTTTTTTACAAAATGGTTCATTTCCTTTTTTACAAAATATTTCATTTCCTTTTTTTCACAAAATAGTTAATTATATGAATTACGTAAAACAATGCAGACAGAGATTATCATTATATTTTACAATAATAAACAAACAAACGCGCACACACAAATGACGAGAAAGACGAAAACATAATAATGTTAAACTACCCTCCCTGTCTTTGCATATATCTAGGCTTCCAGCTGTGTTGGAAGCTGTTGCTCGTTTATCAATTCCTGATATACTCTCTCTCTCTCTCTCTCTCTCTCTCTCTCTCTCTCTCTCTCTCTCTCTCTCTCTCTCTCTCTCTCTCTTTATTGATCCACAAGAGCGAAGCGCTCAGTCTGAATATAATGCGAGAGTTTAATGAGAGAAAATAACCTGTAATATTTCGTTTAAAGTGACTTCGATTTCGGTCATTTCAAACAGAATTAAAAGACAAACTCATTTTGATAATATTCTAATAAATATACTAATACATCAGTTGATATTGTATTATTTTTCTTTTCTTATCAAACAGCTTCTGACATTAACAGATAAACTAATAAGGGGACCAATACAGTGATTATTATGCTACGCTCCCTACCGAAAGATGGCAGCACCTGTCAACGGTGATAGTGAGTTGCCGTGAACCGCCATATTAATTACAGCTAATCACTTAAGTGGCATTACCACACTTGACGTACGTCAAAAATAATCAGAAAAATTGGATAATCTGTGAAGAAGAAGAAGAAGAAGAAGAAGAAGAAGCCGTAAGCCTATATGTGAAATAGAGAATATTCTGGCTAAAAAGGTAAAATTTTGAAGATTAAAAGATATTAAACTTAGATTTATAATTAATTGCCCATTACTCCATTTATAGAAATATGAATTATTTTAGTACTTGTAAGTACATTAAATTTGTTTATACAAATAAATTATTATCTGTGTCTGTAGTGATATCAAATATAGGAAACATTGATAGTTCAGTTAAGAACTTAAAGGAGAGAGCGAGATTATTATTATTATTATTATTATTATTATTATTATTATCATAATCAAAATTATTATTATTATTATTATTATTATTATTATTATTATTATTATTATTGTTGTTGTTGTTGTTGTTGTTGTTGTTGTTGTTGTTGTTGTTTTGTTAATGTTGTTATTGAAATTATATAAATATTGTATGTTCTGAGATTTTTTAACATTACTTCCAGCATCCTTACAAAAAAAAGAAAAAAAATTGGTATGTAGTTTCCTCAACAAATTAAAAAATATATACGACCAAATAAAACTAAAACTTTTGGAAAAAGTTCTTGATATATAGAATCCCACACGATTACGTACGCCAGGGGAATTGATATATTTGTATATGGATCGGAAACTTAGGTTTTAATACGAAAAGGGGAAAGAAAGCTTGGGAGAACAGGGATGAGAATGCTAACTGGATTATGGGAATATCACTGGTTGGAAGAATGGTAAATTATGAAACAAGAAGATTGGCGCTAATATGCACACATACAAAAGCGTTGTTTTATTTTTAACACGTAAATAATTGCAGCATTCAAATTGGTGGTAGGACAGTTGTGTCCCGGACATTTGCGTCCCGGACAGTTGTGTCCCAGACATTTGCGTCCCGGACAGTTGTGTTCTGAACAGTTGTGTCCCGGACATTTGCGTCCCGGACAGTTGTGTCCCGGACAGTTGTATCCCGGACAGTTGTGTTCTGTACAGATGTGTCCCGGACAGTTATGTCCCGGACATTTGCTTCCCGGACAGTTGCGTCCCGGACAATTGCATCCCCGGACCATTGTGTCCCAGACAGTTGTGTCCCGGACGTTTGCATCCCGGACAGTTGTGTTGTGAACAGCTGTGTCCCGGACATTTGCATCCCGGACAGTTGTGTCCCGGACAATTGCGTCCCAGACAGTTGTGTCCCGGACATTTGCGTCCCAGACAGTTGTGTCCCAGACTGTTGTGTCCCGGACATTTGCGTCCCGGACAGTTGTGTCCCAGACATTTGCGTCCCGGACAGTTGTGTTCTGAACAGTTGTGTCCCGGACATTTGCGTCCCGGACAGTTGTGTCCCGGACCTTTGCGTCCCGGACATTTGCGTCCTGGACAGTTGTGTCCCGGACAATTGCGTCCCGGACAGTTGTGTCCCGGAGAGTTGTGTCTCGGACATTTGCGTCCCGGACAATTGTGTCCCGGACAATTGCATCCCAGACAGTTGTCTCCCTGATAATTGTGTCCCGGACAGTTGTGTCCCGGACAATTGCGTCCCGGACAATTGCGTCCCAGACAGTTGTGTCCCGGAAAGTTGTGTCCCGGACATTTGCGTCCCGAACAGTTGTGTCCCGGACAATTGCGTCCCGGACAGTTGTGTCCCGGAAAATTGTGTCCCGGACATTTGCGTCCCGGACAGTTGTGTTACGGACAATTGCGTCCCGGACAGTTGTGTCCCGGACAATTGCGTCCCGGACAGTTGTGTCCCGGAAAATTGTGTCCCGGACATTTGCGTCCCGGACAGTTGTGTTACGGACAATTGCGTCCCGGACAGTTGAGTTCCGGACAATTGCGTCCCGGACAGTTGTGTCCCGAACAGTTGTGTCCCGGACATTTGCGTCCCGGACAGTTGTGTCCCGGACAGTTGTGTCCCGGACAATTGCGTCCCCGGACTATTTCGTCCCGGCAATTTGCGTCCCTGTACTTATTTCTGGGCTCGAACCTGTGCCGCCCAGTGAATAAGCTCCATTTAGCACTTATTCTTAGGTAATTTACTGCTAAATATACCAGAGAAAAAATGTAAAGGAGTGCTAGGTTAACTAGCTCGCTCACCTATTGGTGTCGGTATAAAATTGGGCGTATAATCCAGAGGTCCCGCACTATTTAGATTCATCCACGACAGAAACCCCAAAAGAGGAGAGCCGTTCAACCTCACTCGGTACTACTAACAATGCATCCGCTCAGAACCCAACTCCTTTTAGCACGACTTGTGCAGTAACCCGCATTTTTGTTGTGCTCTCGTTTTGGATTATTTTCCATTGGATTATGGCATCTTCGTCGGTTTCTCAGGAGACACCGTCTAAGTTAAGTACCAAGCTTGGTTTTACTGTGTTTTGAGCAACCTAGATCGTTTAATATTTATATTATAGGAGTTTATTCTCTTCGTCATTTCGATCTTGCTTGATTTCACTACAGTTGGTACTCCTGTTTTTGAGAGCTTTTAGTTTCACTTGCGGTGTTACTATGTGTATTATTAAATATTATTTGTTATTGTGAATATTCATTATTTAGCGTTTAGAATCCTCGTGGTTCAATTTTAGGGCCGATATCATTTACGTATCGTTATGGCTGCAGACCTTCGTTGCTAGGCGGCAATGTTATTTTTAAGCCATCAGGTGTGTCTTTTGTGATTTAATTATTATGTTGCATGCCTTGCCCAAAAAATTTCTATATGTTTATTTATATAATTTTTAACGCTATTATTATTATAATGAATATTTGTGCCATTACTCCGTTTGATCTGTCTGGTTGGGGATCGTCAGTTGGTAGCCCTGCTGCCTCGTATCACGTGATCCTCCCCCATGCTCCCCCTCTCGCTAGGTGGGTGGCTAGGCTTCTCTCCCCCTCTCCCCTAGGGGACCGTTGCCTTCCCTCCTTGTAGAGGGGGTAGTTCAGTGTTTATGGACTTTGTCCTCCGGGTGTCCCGGCGGGTTCGGCTCTATCTAGTCTGGTTGGCCACCGGTCAACAGAGTTGGATCCCGGTGCACCCTATTTTATATTCACTTATCACACTGGTTTATGTTATATGAAACCCTCTGGGTTCCGTTGGCGGTTCTTAGCTACAGTTCCGCCCCCCCTATTATTTTATAACATTTCCTATGATTATATAGGATGATTATATGACAGATCACTACCCCGGAGTCCCTATATGAATTGGTTTTGGATATACTTTTATTTCCCGGCCCGGGGCCTACCCCGCCCCAGGAAATCAGACACCATGTGTCTTAATTCCTTGTTATTGCATCCTTTTTTATGCTCCCGGCTCGACCGGAATGGATTGCTATACTTTAGTTTAAGTTAGACTTATGTTTAGGCCCGGGTCCTCCGGACCCGCCCCTACTTAAGAATATTACAGTTAAGCTCTAATCTTGTATTAGATCTATGTTAGGCCCGGGTCCTCCGGACCCGCCCCTACTTAAGAATATTACAGTTAAGCTCTAATCTTGTGTTAGACCTTTGTTAGGCCCGGGTCCTTCGGACCCGCCCCTACTTAAGAATATTACAGTTAAGCTCTAGTCTTGTATTAGATCTATGTTAGGCCCGGGTCCTCCGGACCCGCCCCTACTTAAGAATATTACAGTTAAGCTCTAATCTTGTGTTAGACCTTTGTTAGGCCCGGGTCCTTCGGACCCGCCCCTACTTAAGAATATTACAGTTAAGCTCTAGTCTTGTATTAGATCTATGTTAGGCCCGGGTCCTCCGGACCCGCCCCTACTTAAGAATATTACTGTTAAGCTCTAATCTTGTGTTAGACCTTTGTTAGGCCCGGGTCCTTCGGACCCGCCCCTACTTAAGAATATTACAGTTAAGCTCTAATCTTGTATTAGATCTATGTTAGGCCCGGGTCCTCCGGACCCGCCCCTACTTAAGAATATTACAGTTAAGCTCTAATCTTGTGTTAGACCTTTGTTAGGCCCGGGTCCTCCGGACCCGCCCCTACTTAAGGGAATTACAGTTTCTCATATACTATTCTTTTTATAGATGGTGCATTGTCTGACGCCGGCCTGTGCAGCTGTTATGCACCAGCCTTGTGGCCACTCCGTCTGCCGATCTCATGCCCCTTGTGGGGTTCAACTGGAAGACGTTGTGGTATGGCACCCGGATAACTGTGTGATTTGCTTCGACCTCATCACTACCCTTGGATCTGACTCGGTGAGTCCCGTTGGCTATGTTGCCTTCTTATTTTACTATTAGTAAGATCTCTATGGTCTTGAAGGACCATTGGGAGTCTTCCCTTTTATAATTCCCACTATTATTTCAGGCATCCCCGGAGCAAAAGTCTGCGGCTCGGGCCACACTGAAGGTGTGGGTTGGTGGTTTTGCCCGGAATGTGAAGTCTAAGCGGCCGTACGTCCTATCTGAGGACTACTGCTCCATGGTTTACCCCAACGCTAAGTCTTCAGCCGCTGTGGCTAGGCATGTGGCAGCTCCCATCATTGCCCACATTGATGCCACCATAACGGGTCTCATCGACCCAGAGCAAGATCCATCGGACGCCCCCGGAGGTCTGGAGGATAATGTTGCCTCCATGAACCTGGACGTCGAACCAATGTTACTAGACGAGCCGGATACAGGTAGGGTGGTAAGTGAGGCAAGTGTTTCCGGCGCTGAGATTCCTATCCTCAGCCCCGCTCTTTCTTCTTCTTCTGATCGCTCTTCTTTTCATGGAATTTCTGGGGACCGTGATTCGTCTCAACGATCATACCCGGTCCCCCCTAAGGATAAGTCTACATCAAGAACCTTACCCAAAGCTCGCAAGCCCCACAAGACTTCCCATAGCTCTAAACAAGGTACAGACCTGTCATCAAAAGCCTCTGGTTCCTCCTCTAAGTCTCACGACCCGGGAGTTCATTCCACCCCTCCTGCTGCTAGCCCGGGCCTTTCCGAATCAGCCATGCTTCGCATCGTGTCGGAGATGCAAGCAAAGTTGGTTTCGGAGATGCATTCTAAGATGGACACGATGTTCTCTAACATCGGTCAGAGACTTGGGGCTTTAGAGCAAGGAGCTCCGGAGAGAGTCCAAAGCTCTCTCATCCCGGATGCCTCTAAGCTCCCGCCGTTTGCCAAGAACAACCCTTGGCGTATGGCTCTTCATTCCCCGTTCTCAGACGGAATGTTGACTTTGGAGGGCCTTGGCACTCGTCCTCTAGAGGACTTTGAATTCTTTCCTCCTGGTCTGGCATTTCCATTTCATGGTTATGCCAGGCTTACCGAGGAAGCTTTAGTTCGGTTAGACAAGGTCCCCAAAGAGACGGTCATCTTCCCTAAAGAGCAAGCCCAATCTGTTTGGGCCAGATTTTTGAACGACATCGGCTGCACTAACACCATGCTGACGCCTTATAAAAGCTCTTTTACGATGTTCTTAATGGACAAGAACACCTTGACTCCATGCGTCAATAAGGTGGCAGAGCTTGCCTTCCAATATGCTCTGGAGGAGAAGCCCTTGCCTCCCATCCGAAAGGTGGATCCAATCTCCCTCCTTCTTCCTTCAGGCATTGAGTGTTGGGACAACGTCCATACCACCTTTACCTCTGGCAAGCTAGCAGCAGACTGTGCCTCAGTTTTGTTTAGTGAGAGGCTTCCCCGTCTCCCGGAATCCCTCATTAAACAGGAATATGATTCCCGCCTACGTGTGGGCCGTACTCTAAACTTGGCCACATCCACGGAGTCGATAGCCTTGACTTACGATACGGAGAGTATTTTTAAGTCTCTCAACAAGGCTACATTACAGTCTTTATATTATGACCTGTATGACTTCGCTACTGCTAAATGCAGATGTCGCAAGCATGTCCTAGCTGAGGCGACGATTAGGCATGAACCTAATAAGCTCATCCGGTCCTCCTGTTGGGGTTCAAATCTCTTCCCCGAGGATCTCGTAGAGGAAGTCTTGGCGGAGGCCACTAGAGTTAATCAGAGCCTTAAAGCCCGTTGGGGTTTGACCCCGAAACGCAAATATGACCCCGCAAATTATCAAGCCCGGGGTAGGAAGAAGCTTCGTCCATATACCTCCACCCAGTTCAGGCAACAGCAGAGTGGTTCGTCCAACTTCCGGCGGCCTCTTCCCCCATCTCCTGTTGTCCCTGCACAGCCTTCCACCTCTCAGGCTCCTTCGGATGACTATGTCACCGTTCTGCTCCCTAAGAGCCAGCTTTCTGGTGCCTCCTCCACTTCTCCTGCCTTTAACCAGTCTTACGAGGCTCGTAGCTCTTCCCAGAGTTATGGTAGAGGTAGAGGCTACCACCGTGGTTCTAACCAGAACAAAGGCAGGGGAAGAGCCTTTCGCAGAGGAAAGAATTTCCGAGGCGGACGTGGAGGCAACTCCTCAAACCAATACTGAGGTGCAGCAGGTAGGGGGGAGGCTCTATGCCTTCCGCAACAAATGGAGGTTCAGTCCCTGGGCGTTCAGTATCATCTCCAAGGGACTGGGGTGGAGTTGGATTCAAGGACCTCCTCCTCCGAACAAATTTCGTCAACATTCCACACCGGACCTGGTCGAATTTGTCCAGGATCTTTTACAAAAGAACGCCATACAAGAAACGAAACACCTGAAGTTTCAAGGTCGGCTGTTCAGTGTCCCGAAGAAGGATTCGGACAAGAGAAGAGTGATTCTAGACCTATCCCTTCTCAACTTGTCCATTCAATGCGACAAGTTTCGAATGCTTACCGTCTCGTAGGTGCGGACCTTACTTCCCCGTGGGGCCGTCACCACCTCTATCGATCTTACAGACGCCTATTATCACGTCCCGATAGCGAGACACTTCCGTCCGTACCTAGGCTTTCGCTTAGGGGACAAAAGTTACTCCTTCAAGGTGATGCCCTTCGGGCTCAACATCGCCCCAAGGATCTTCACAAAGTTAGCAGAAGTCGCTGTTCAGGAACTCAGGAATCAAGGGATTCAAGTAGTAGCCTATCTGGACGACTGGCTCATTTGGTCAGACACCTCCCAAAATTGCCTAAAAGCCACTCACAAAGTCATCCATTATCTTCAATCTCTAGGCTTCCAGATCAACTTCAAGAAGTCCCGTCTTCTTCCAAAATCGAAGTTCCAATGGCTAGGCCTGCAATGGGATCTTATATCTCATACTCTGTGTCTTCCCAGACCCAAGAGGTTAGAGATTGCAAGGAACACCAAACGCTTTCTCAAAGACAAAGTAAGTTCCAGACGACTCCAAGAGAGGATTCTGGGGTCCCTTCAGTTTGCCTCAGTGACGGATCTTCTTTTGAAGGCAAAATTGAAAGATATCAATCGTGTCTGGCGTTCGAGGGCGAACCGGAAGTTCCGGGACAGGAAAGTCCGCCTTCCTCCCATTCTACGGGAAAGACTTCTTCCTTGGACAAGAGCAAACAGTCTGTCAAAGTCAGTTCCCCTTCGATTTCCGCCTCCGAAATTAATCATTCACACGGACGCATCCTTATCAGGTTGGGGCGGCTATTCTCAGCTCAAGAAAGTTCAAGGTCTTTGGACTCCCTTGTTCCGCCAATTTCACATCAATGTGCTAGAGGCCATGGCAGTTCTTCTAACCCTGAAACGTCTCGCTCTTCCCAAGAAACAACACCTTCGTCTGGTCCTCGACAGCGAAGTGGTGGTCCGCTGCCTCAACAGAGGCGGGTCAAAGTCAGGGCCTCTGAACCATGTTCTAGTAGCCATATTCTCCCTAGCAGCCTTGAACCGTTGGCATCTTTCAGCTGTCCACCTGGCGGGAGTCCGGAATGTAGTGGCAGACGCCCTGTCCCGGACCTCCCCTCTAGAATCGGAATGGTCACTCGATCTAAAGTCATTCCGGTGGATTCTCTCTCAGGTTCCCGGTCTCCAAGTGGACCTCTTCGCCACGGAATCCAACCACAAATTGAGAGTATATGTGGCTCCCAATCTAGACCCTCAGGCTTACGCCACAGACGCCATGTCACAGAATTGGGACACCTGGGAAAAGATTTATCTCTTTCCCCCGGTGAATCTTTTGCTGAAAGTTCTAGACAAACTGAGATCCTTCAAGGGACAAGTAGCCTTGGTCGCACCCAACTGGCCCAAGAGCAACTGGTATCCTCTCCTGCGAGAGTTGAGACTATACCCTCACCCGATACCCAATCCGGTTCTGTCTCAGATAGTACAAACACGCGTTGTGTACGCTTTCTCAAACATTCAGAGCGCCCTAACTTTATGGACTTTATGAAGTTTGCGGCTATGCATGGTGCCAATATTGATCCTCAAAACACCTTGTTCCTAGAATCGGATAAACGGGATTCCACCATCCGCCAGTATGACTCTGCAGTTAAAAAGTTGGCAAAATTTTTAATAGACGTGAACTGTATGAACTTGAACCTTACAGTCACTTTCTTTAGATCGTTATTAGAATCAGGTCTGGCAGCCAATACTATCACCACTATTAAATCGGCTCTGAAAAAGATCTTCCTAGTGGGTTTTAACATAGACTTAACCGACTCTTTGTTAGCTTCAATTCCGAAAGCTTGTGCCAGACTGAAACCGGTTACTCGTCCTACCCCGGTGACCTGGTTCCTTAATGACGTACTCAAATTGGCTTCTGATACCATTAACAGTTCTTGTGATTACATTCCCCTTCTCAGGAAAACACTTTTCCTGGTGAGCTTGGCTTCCGGGGCAAGAATTTCTGAATTGGCAGCCTTGTCGAGAGACCCGGGTCATATTGACTTCCTGCCTTCGGGAGAGGTCCTTCTTTCTCCTAACAAATTCTTTTTGGCTAAGAACGAAGACCCTCAAAACAGATGGTCCTCCTGGAAAATTGTTCCCCTCACGCAAGATCCGTCTCTGTGCCCTGTTACTACTCTTAGGTCTTATTTATCCCGGACCTCCTCTAACTCCTCGGGGCCTCTATTCGTTAGAGAACAAGGCGGTACCATTACTATTAAAGGGATCAGGCAACAAATTTTGTATTTTATTAAACAAGCTAACCCTGACTCTTTTCCTCTTGCACATGATATCAGGGCGGTTGCTACCTCGGTGAACTTCTTTCACCACATGAATTTTACAGACCTTTCCAGGTATACAGGGTGGAAATCACCGTCAGTGTTCAAGAAACACTACCTTAAACATTTGGAAGCCCTAAAATTTTCTACAGTAGCCGCAGGGAGTGTAGTTACTCCCAGGTAACTCACAGGTTAATGCCTTGTCTCTTTATCTCTCCCTCTTACCTGCCTCATTTATACCCTATTGTATTCGTTGGTCTCGCACCTGAATACTGTTATTATATTTGTAAATTTTTATACTCCTGAGTATCTGTATATATTATCACTCACGGCATTATTATACCTACCTTATTGGATTTATGTTCATATTTAAGATACTTATAATTGTTTTTTGGTACTCATCTCTGATTAAAAGCATCCTGTATTTCCCTTACGCTTATGTTTTTTCCTTTAATTTGCAAGTTTGGTGACATTTTCTCTTGTACAGATTCACTGGGCGGCACAGGTTCGAGCCCAGAAAAGGGATTTTAACGTAGGAAAAATCTATTTCTAGGCGAAGGACCTGTGCCGCCCAGTGAACCCTCCCAGCTCCTCTCCCTTGGAGTCCCCAAACTCTGGGTGCTAAGGAGTTGGGTTCTGAGCGGATGCATTGTTAGTAGTACCGAGTGAGGTTGAACGGCTCTCCTCTTTTGGGGTTTCTGTCGTGGATGAATCTAAATAGTGCGGGACCTCTGGATTATACGCCCAATTTTATACCGACACCAATAGGTGAGCGAGCTAGTTAACCTAGCACTCCTTTACATTTTTTCTCTGGTATATTTAGCAGTAAATTACCTAAGAATAAGTGCTAAATGGAGCTTATTCACTGGGCGGCACAGGTCCTTCGCCCAGAAATAGATTTTTCCTACGTCAAAATCCCTTTTTTAGTGACCAGGTAATATTTGTTAAAAGATACGGAGGTGACTCTCTGTGTATCTGTATGTCTGAATGCATGTATAATATGTATATAAGTATGTATGTATGTTATCGCTCGATTACAGTTCAGTTGCTTAAAACTTCCTTATTATTTTATGGACCTTCATATACAGACAATTCTATAAAGATATTTAAGAATTATATCCTTTTGCATAAATTGCTGAGGAACAATTTAGTTTTAGTTATGAATTCAATTATTGTGTAGATTTAACACACAAACATGCACATACACACACAAACACATACAAACACACGAACACACACACACATATATATATATATGTGTGTATATATATATATATATATATATATATATATACATATATATATATATATACATATATATATATGTATATATATATATATATATATATATATATATAATTATACATATACATATATATATATATATATATATATATATATATATATAATTATACATATACATACATATATATATATGCATATAATTATACATATACATACATATATATATATAATATGTATACTGTGTATATATATATATATATATATATATATACATATACATATATATATATATATATATATATATATATATATATATATAAACAAAGATACACTAGATTGTAGAATATAGCTTAATATTCCTCATAAATTCAGACGATATAAAATGGGTAAAAACAATTGTGTATCTCTTAAATTCAGGAGATATGAATGAAAGAAAATCTACAAAATCAAAAGAAAAAACCTACGAGTGAAAATTGTGTAAAATAACCATTAGAAGGAATTACTTATGGCTCTATAGGATTTACCATTAAGGCAAATCTACATGAAATGTTAATTGTTAGTATTTGTGCAACATTAAATAACATAATGCTTCAAAGCTTACTTTAATATAGACATCAATATGTGTCTATTATAGTATCTCTCTCTCTCTCTCTCTCTCTCTCTCTCTCTCTCTCTCTCTCTCTCTCTCTCTCTCTCTCTCTCTCTAGATACTATTCACAAATCATAAGGCAAATGCAGTAATCTCTCTCTCTCTCTCTCTCTCTCTCTCTCTCTCTCTCTCTCTCTCTCTCTCTCTCTCTCTCTCTCTCGATAATATTCACAAATCATAAGACAAATGCAGTAATATCTCTCTCTCTCTCTCTCTCTCTCTCTCTCTCTCTCTCTCTCTCTCTCTCTCTCTCTCTCTCTCTCTCTTGTACAAATCCTTTGTAATCCTATAGCAGACTAATTATCCTCTCTTTTGAAATAAAAGAGGACGATGTACAGTAATATTTTATGTTCATTATAACACTCGTGTATCAGTAATAATTATCTGGAATTCCTGGAATAGAATCAACTAGATTTCAATTAGAGACACGGTAATTTTTTCTCTGCCAACGAATTTCAAAAAATTAAACTATCCATACAATCTTTTTCGCTAAAAAAAAAAAATTATATTACGATACAAAATTGTACATTAAAAGGAAGAAAACTTATCCTCTGTAATAGTGGCTTATGTATATATGTATTTCCTACAATCAATAGAGTATAATTCCTGTTAGTGTGGTTACTAGTTTTTTTTTTTTTTTTTGGTTTTAGGTAAATTTCATATTTAAAATCTGAACCCAATTTTTTTAAAAATATGCCCTATATAAAATAAATAGCTAGTGTCTGGCTATCATATATATATATATATATATATATATATATATATATATATATATATATATATATATATATATATATATATATTTCTTTTTGACCACGTTCAGCTCTCTCTATCCCTCGGGTAGAGGGAGGGGGTTAGTCATACTCTAGTGAGAGTGGGATGCGTGTGTGCATAGCTATCATTTGTGACGGGTCGCGTACACTAATAAATACATAAAAGGTTAGAATACACATGCTAGAAATATACAATACTGACTACAAAACTGTTATGCAGCAATAAGAAATACGCAGCTAGTGTAGTCAGTAAATTCTGGGCTATTCCTGAATCCATGGAATAACTCCTGTTTTTTATTTTTTTTTTTTCTGGGTATGATTTCCTCTAGACAAAAGGAAAATATAAAAGAGGACATATGATCGCCAGAAGGAACAAGTAAAGAAATGATACAATTCTGATCATTTTTTTCTTTTTAACAAGTATTTCCTTAGATGAAGTTTTAAACGAAGTCACATCTATAATTTCGCTTTCTAAAAGGCTTTGCAAATATGCTTTTGTGATATAAACATTTGGGACTAGTTCTCTTATTTGATTTTTCAATATTTTATTTTTCATCTATTGATTTTGGAATAGGATCAATATTTGTTAGCTATTACAAATATCCAATAAAGTCGAATAAATCAAATTAATATCCTCTGAAAAATTATGATTAATAACTAACTCATACAAATTAAACTCATAACTCATGTAATTAATTGGTAATTAACTTTT
>NC_090731.1:18687269-18694769 GCF_036898095.1 Palaemon carinicauda | reverse complement strand
CGGCTACTTAATAACCTGAAAGTAATGATAATTAATCTTAATTGCATTCTTCTGTTCACTATACATTACAGAATCATAAGTGATCCTAAGTATGGGTGAGAACATCTCAAGCGTAAAGTGAACACTTTACAATTTCCGTTAACGACCCCTTTTAGCGACACAAATTTCATACCGATATTGGAGCCACGATTATGCTATGAATCATATTTTTCTCTGTCATTTTGTGATGGGAGAGAATTTAATATTGTTGAAGTATTTGGCATTGCTGTCCCATTGTTAATACCAAGGGTGTGTATAATATCAATGAACTGAACGACAAATAATACCAGCGTGATATTGGAGGAAATGCTGGTTGGAACAAATGTATGTAGATCATGTGGGTAGTGGTGTAACATTTTGTGAATTCAAAATAGTGTGAGAGTCTAAAATTACCATTTCATCTCCATTACTCTAATTACCATATATTTCTTTGATCTTTAGACATTTATTTTTGTTTTTTTATGCTACCTATTAACCTTAGATTTCTTTTTTATCCAAACTTCGTGGCTAGCTATAAAAATTTTTAATGAAATTCAATCTAATATTCTTTTCGTATGTAACACCAGATGTCTCTACCTCTTCCTTTAAGGCCTATTATCATATTTTGAGTTCCCTTTCTATTCTTCATTTGATGTTATTTTCCTGCTAATTATGACTATCAAAGCACACACTACGGTGTCTTGTCCCTATCCGGTACAGCATCACTGACGCTACTATCTCGAAATGGTTGGTGCTCAAGATTAAACATTTGAGAACCTACCTAGGTCTTTAATATTTCATACATATCAAACACAGTCTTCACTTATTTCTTTCCTTCTTTTATATTACGCATCTCCAAACCTTCTCCAGAAACTTATTTTCATGTCTAAAACTACTGCCAGATCTTTGCTAAAACAGCATCTATAACGTTTATAATGCTTCCAGAAGTATTAAAATTACTGCCAGATCTTTGCTCAGACAGCATCTATAACGTTTATAATTCTTCCAGAAGTATTAAAATTACTGCCAGATCTTTGCTCAGACAGCATCTATAACGTTTACAACGCTTAAAGCAGTCTAAAATTACTGCCAGATCTTTGCTAAGATAGCATCTATAACGTTTATAATGCTTCCAGAAGTATTAAAATTACTGCCAGATCTTTGCTCAGACAGCATCTATAACGTTTACAACGCTTAAAGCAGTCTAAAATTACTGCCAGATCTTTGCTAAGATAGCATCTATAACGTTTATAATGCTTCCAGAAGTATTAAAATTACTGCCAGATCTTTGCTCAGACAGCATCTATAACGTTTATAATGCTTCCAGAAGTATTAAAATTACTGCCAGATCTTTGCTCAGACAGCATCTATAACGTTTATAATGCTTCCAGAAGTATTAAAATTACTGCCAGATCTTTGCTCAGACAGCATCTATAACGTTTATAATGCTTCCAGAAGTATTAAAATTACTGCCAGATCTTTGCTCAGACAGCATCTATAACGTTTATAATTCTTCCAGAAGTATTAAAATTACTGCCAGATCTTTGCTCAGACAGCATCTATAACGTTTACAACGCTTAAAGCAGTCTAAAATTACTGCCAGATCTTTGCTAAGATAGCATCTATAACGTTTATAATGCTTCCAGAAGTATTAAAATTACTGCCAGATCTTTGCTCAGACAGCATCTATAACGTTTATAATGCTTCCAGAAGTATTAAAATTACTGCCAGATCTTTGCTCAGACAGCATCTATAACGTTTATAATGCTTCCAGAAGTATTAAAATTACTGCCAGATCTTTGCTCAGACAGCATCTATAACGTTTATAATGCTTCCAGAAGTATTAAAATTACTGCCAGATCTTTGCTCAGACAGCATCTATAACGTTTATAATGCTTCCAGAAGTATTAAAATTACTGCCAGATCTTTGCTCAGACAGCATCTATAACGTTTATAATGCTTCCAGAAGTATTAAAATTACTGCCAGATCTTTGCTAAAACAGCATCTATAACGTTTATAATGCTTCCAGAAGTATTAAAATTACTGCCAGATCTTTGCTCAGACAGCATCTATAACGTTTACAACGCTTAAAGCAGTCTAAAATTACTGCCAGATCTTTGCTCAGACAGCATCTATAACGTTTATAATGCTTCCAGAAGTATTAAAATTACTGCCAGATCTTTGCTCAGACAGCATCTATAACGTTTATAATGCTTCCAGAAGTATTAAAATTACTGCCAGATATTTGCTCAGACAGCATCTATAACGTTTATAATGCTTCCAGAAGTATTAAAATTACTGCCAGATCTTTGCTCAGACAGCATCTATAACGTTTATAATTCTTCCAGAAGTATTAAAATTACTGCCAGATCTTTGCTAAAACAGCATCTATAACGTTTATAATGCTTCCAGAAGTATTAAAATTACTGCCAGATCTTTGCTCAGACAGCATCTATAACGTTTACAACGCTTAAAGCAGTCTAAAATTACTGCCAGATCTTTGCTAAGATAGCATCTATAACGTTTATAATGCTTCCAGAAGTATTAAAATTACTGCCAGATCTTTGCTCAGACAGCATCTATAACGTTTACAACGCTTAAAGCAGTCTAAAATTACTGCCAGATCTTTGCTAAGATAGCATCTATAACGTTTATAATGCTTCCAGAAGTATTAAAATTACTGCCAGATCTTTGCTCAGACAGCATCTATAACGTTTATAATGCTTCCAGAAGTATTAAAATTACTGCCAGATCTTTGCTCAGACAGCATCTATAACGTTTATAATGATTCCAGAAGTATTAAAATTACTGCCAGATCTTTGCTAAAACAGCATCTATAACGTTTATAATGCTTCCAGAAGTATTAAAATTACTGCCAGATCTTTGCTCAGACAGCATCTATAACGTTTACAACGCTTAAAGCAGTCTAAAATTACTGCCAGATCTTTGCTAAGATAGCATCTATAACGTTTATAATGCTTCCAGAAGTATTAAAATTACTGCCAGATCTTTGCTCAGACAGCATCTATAACGTTTACAACGCTTAAAGCAGTCTAAAATTACTGCCAGATCTTTGCTAAGATAGCATCTATAACGTTTATAATGCTTCCAGAAGTATTAAAATTACTGCCAGATCTTTGCTCAGACAGCATCTATAACGTTTATAATGCTTCCAGAAGTATTAAAATTACTGCCAGATCTTTGCTCAGACAGCATCTATAACGTTTATAATGCTTCCAGAAGTATTAAAATTACTGCCAGATCTTTGCTCAGACAGCATCTATAACGTTTATAATGCTTCCAGAAGTATTAAAATTACTGCCAGATCTTTGCTCAGACAGCATCTATAACGTTTATAATTCTTCCAGAAGTATTAAAATTACTGCCAGATCTTTGCTCAGACAGCATCTATAACGTTTACAACGCTTAAAGCAGTCTAAAATTACTGCCAGATCTTTGCTAAGATAGCATCTATAACGTTTATAATGCTTCCAGAAGTATTAAAATTACTGCCAGATCTTTGCTCAGACAGCATCTATAACGTTTATAATGCTTCCAGAAGTATTAAAATTACTGCCAGATCTTTGCTCAGACAGCATCTATAACGTTTATAATGCTTCCAGAAGTATTAAAATTACTGCCAGATCTTTGCTCAGACAGCATCTATAACGTTTATAATTCTTCCAGAAGTATTAAAATTACTGCCAGATCTTTGCTCAGACAGCATCTATAACGTTTACAACGCTTAAAGCAGTCTAAAATTACTGCCAGATCTTTGCTAAGATAGCATCTATAACGTTTATAATGCTTCCAGAAGTATTAAAATTACTGCCAGATCTTTGCTCAGACAGCATCTATAACGTTTACAACGCTTAAAGCAGTCTAAAATTACTGCCAGATCTTTGCTAAGATAGCATCTATAACGTTTATAATGCTTCCAGTAGTATTAAAATTACTGCCAGATCTTTGCTCAGACAGCATCTATAACGTTTATAATGCTTCCAGAAGTATTAAAATTACTGCCAGATCTTTGCTCAGACAGCATCTATAACGTTTATAATGCTTCCAGAAGTATTAAAATTACTGCCAGATCTTTGCTCAGACAGCATCTATAACGTTTATAATGCTTCCAGAAGTACTAAAATTACTGCCAGATCTTTGCTCAGACAGCATCTATAACGTTTATAATGCTTCCAGAAGTATTAAAATTACTGCCAGATCTTTGCTCAGACAGCATCTATAACGTTTACAATGCTTCCAGAAGTATTAAAATTACTGCCAGATCTTTGCTCAGACAGCATCTATAACGTTTACAACGCTTAAAGCAGTCTAAAATTACTGCCAGATCTTTGCTAAGATAGCATCTATAACGTTTATAATGCTTCCAGAAGTATTAAAATTACTGCCAGATCTTTGCTCAGACAGCATCTATAACGTTTACAACGCTTAAAGCAGTCTAAAATTACTGCCAGATCTTTGCTAAGATAGCATCTATAACGTTTATAATGCTTCCAGAAGTATTAAAATTACTGCCAGATCTTTGCTCAGACAGCATCTATAACGTTTACAGCGCTTAAAGCAGTCTAAAATTACTGCCAGATCTTTGCTCAGACAGCATCTATAACGTTTATAATGCTTCCAGAAGTATTAAAATTACTGCCAGATCTTTGCTCAGACAGCATCTATAACGTTTATAATGCTTCCAGAAGTATTAAAATTACTGCCAGATCTTTGCTAAGATAGCATCTATAATGTTTACAGCGCTTCCAAAAGTCTAAATCTACTACCAGATCTTTGCTAAGACAGCATCTTTACGTGTACAATGCTTCCAGAAGTCTAAATCCACTACCAGATCTTTGCTAAGACAGCACCTTTACGTGTACAACACTTCCAAAAGGCTAAAATTACTGCCAGATCTTTGCTCAGACAGCATCTATTGTGCCTTCATTAAATCTATATAGTCTTTCATGCTTCTATTTATTCCATCACTTCTCCAAGCGAAGACAAAACGTCCTCCATTCTTCCTTTACCTGGAAGGAAACCAGACAAGGAAACCAGACTCCATTTGCACCCCAACATTGTTTCCCCTTTTTAGTCAACCTTCCCAAAACCCTTTCGCATATTTCCATTGTGTTAAAGATTAACTTTATGCTTCTATTGTTTCCTTATTCTCTGGTGCATCAAGTTTTCTCCTTTTAGGTAAAATGAAACGACTTCTCAAATCTCCAGGCACTTTTTTACATGGAATTCTACAGACGTTACGTCCTTCCATTTCCTTACTGTTAACAAAAACTTACATATCATTACACCTTCCTAAAATTCATATTCTCATTTATTTATCATTCTGAGTTTTGGGGGTTTGGGGGAGCCTAAAAGCCTAACTGTAGAGTCATCAGCAGCCATTGCTTGGCCCTCCCTGGTCCTAGCTTGTGTGGAGACGGGGGTTTGGCGCTGATCATATGATATATAGTCAGTCTCTAGGGCATTTTCCAGCTTGATAGGGCAATGTCACTGTCCCTTGCCTCTGCCATTCATGAGCGGCCTTCAAACCTTTAAACCGATATTTTCTTTAACAGAAAATGTGCATCTATCACCACAGGAAAATTTCTTCACTACAAAACCTCATAATATATTCAAATGAGCCTATTTGCATCCATAATCTCTTCCTATTTCTTTCTTTTTCAGCTCATTATCAATGTAGATTTCTATTCATATTCCAGAACTAGCTATTGTCAAAAGGCTTTGAGTCTCCAAGATAACATCGCTAAAAGAAAAACACATATTTTCGGTGTTGTACATTATTCCTGAAACGATTAATCTATGAAGAAAAAAAAAATTTCTTTTGTCGTCTACAAAATATTATTATTATTATTATTATTATTATTATTATTATTATTATTATTATTATTATTATTATTATTATTATTACTTATCTCAGGATAGGAAAAGTTCTATTTCTGTTAAGATCAGAACTCGGTATCGTTAAAAGGATTTAATTCTCCAAGATAAAATCGCTAAAAAGAAAAAGCTAGACATATTTTTTATGTAGTACTATTACTCCCACGACGATTATTCTAAAAAAAAAAAAAAAAAAAAAAAAAAAAAAAAAAAAAAAAAAGTTCTTTTCTCGCTTATAAGACATGCAATAATAATTCTCAAGATAAGAAAAGTTTTATTTCTATTAAGATGAGATAAAAAAAAAAAAAGATATTTTTGGTGTTGTACTATTTTTCCTAAGACGATTAATCGTTCCAAAAAAATTTAAAATCTTTTCTCATCTATAAGATATGCGATAATAATTCTCAAGATAAGATTAAATTCTATTTCTACTAAGATCAGATTAAAAAAAAAAAGATATTTTTGGCGTTGTATTATTTTTCCTACGACAATTAATCTTTAAAAAAAAAATAATTCTTTTCTCGTCTATAAGATATGCAATAATAATTCTCGAGTTAAGAAAAATTTTATTTCTATTAAGATCAGATAAAACAAAGATATTTTTGGTGTTGTACTATTATTCCTACGACGATTCATCTTTAAAGAAAAAATAATTCTTTTCTCGTCTATAAGATATGCGATAACAATTCTCAAGATAAGAAAAGTTTTATTTCTATTAAGATCAGATAAAAAAAAAAGATATTTTTGGTGCTGTATTATTTTTCCCACGACGATTAATCTAAAAAATAAATTAAATTCTTTTCTCGTCTATAAGATATGCGATAATAATTCTCAAGATAAGAAAAGTTCTATTTCTTTTAAGATCGTAACAAGGATTTCACCAGCAACAGCCTCACAAAGATAAAGGGATTTTCGTGGAAATTGTTCCTAAATCCCCCAAATCCCTCTCTAGGTAAATCCATCTTGCCAAATACTTCGATTGCTATTTACCATAGGATTTTTCTCCTTTTTCTTTTTCTTCGGTCTAACAAATACATTGTTATTATTATTATTATTATTATTATTATTATTATTATTATTATTATTATTATTACTATCAACATTATTATTATAATTGTTGTTATTATTATTATTACTATTATTATTATTATTATTATTATTATTATTATTATTATTATTATTATTATCATTATTATTATTATTATTATTTTTACTTGCCAAGGTACAACCCTAGTTGGAAACGCAGGATGCTATAAGCTCAGGGGGCTCCCACAGGAAAAATATCCCAGTGAGAAAAGGAAAAAAAAAATTGCAAGAAGAGTAACATTAGAATAGATATCTATATAAACTATAAAAACTCTAACAAAACAAGAGGAAGAGAGATAAGAAAGAATAGTGTGCTTGAATGTACCCTCAAGCAAGAAAACTCTACCCCAAGACAGTGGAAGACCATGCTACAGAGGCTATGGCACTACCCAAGATTAGAGAATAATAATTTGATTCTGGAGTGTCCTTCCCCTAGAAGAGTTGCTTACCATAGCTAAAGAGTCTCTTCTACCCTACAAACGTACAAATATTTATAA